>NW_024038245.1:0-62419 GCF_016077235.1 Cyprinodon tularosa
GGGAAAGGCCAGGACAAGCTTTCCGCCTTTTCTTGTTAAAACAAAGAAGCAAATGACCCCAGATGTTTGCAGTAAATAAGGGGAAGCCCTAGCAGTGTCAGAGATGGCGTTTGGTTGGAGGACCGAGGGCCAGCCCCTTTTTGAATGGATTAGATACAAGAGGATAAAGCTTTCTAAATAGAAGAAAAAGATCAGATTTGCCCTTGCAACTCTCCAAAGATGTCTCTGTACTCTTTGCTTTCTTTCCTCCTATGTCAGGTAATGGAATGTATGTCTCTGTTGTTCTGCAGTTTCTGGTGTAGGTTTGTGCATTGTCTTATTTCTAAAGTGTATGCATTGTCTTATATTGGATTAAACTCTGTAATTCTGTGACGTCAACACGCAATGTTGGTTTTATTACCAAACGCAGCTCGCCGAGTGGACCTGGGGAAGGGAAGAATCAGAAGCCAATCTTTTTCCAAAGTTAACTATGTTAGAATATTTTCTTCCTTTACATTAGCCAGTCACTTCATTTGGATGGGATTAAACTGATTTCAGATAATAAAGTAAAAAATCTTGGTGTTATTTTTGATCAGGACCTGTCATTTAAATCCCAGATCAAAGAGGTTTCTAGAATTTCCTTCTTTCATCTGAGGAACATTGCAAAAATGAGCAATCTCCTGTCCAGGGGTGATGCTGAGAAACTAGTCCATGCATTTGTTACTTCAAGGCTGGACTATTGTAATTCTTTACTATCAGGAAGTCCACAAACTGTAGTTAAAAGCCTTCAGCTGATCCAAAATGCTGCAGCCAGAGTTCTGATGAAAATGAAAAAGAGAGATCATATCTCTCCTATCCTGGCTTCTCTTCATTGGCTTCCTGTTAAATCAAGAATAGAATTTAAAATCCTCCTTCTCACATATAAAGCCTTAAATGGCCAAGCTCCATCTGATATCAGAGATCTGATTGTTCCTTATGTTCCTAACAGAGCACTTCGCTCTCAATCTGCAGGTTTACTAGTGGTTCCTAGAATTTCTAAAAGTAGAATGGGAGGCAGATCTTTTAGTTATCAGGCTCCTCTCCTGTGGAACCAACTACCAGTTTTAGTCCGTGAGGCAGACACCCTGTCTACTTTTAAGGCTAGGCTTAAAACTTTCCTTTTTGATAAAGCTTCTAGTTAGAGTGGCTCAGGTTATCCTGAGCTATCTCTATAGTTCTGCTGCTATAGGCTTAGACTGCTGGAGGACATAGGGACCCCCATTTCATCATTCTGCTTCATTCTATCTCTGTTCTCCTATTCTGCAGAATCTGTTAGTTCAATCTCTAACCTTCTGCTCTCTCTGCTTTTCCTCAGAGTAGCTTTGCCTCGTCTGTTCCTGTTTGGCTGTGACGTCATCCTGGAAAGAAACATCAGCTGTGCTGCTTCCATCAACACCCTTGTTTGTAGATGTTGGAGATCGGCCTGTTTTCCAGTGTAGTCCTGTTTCTCTGACCGTGACTGAGTGGATGTGCTCTCTTCATCCTCTGACATGGGAGCTGGCTCGGAGCTCGTCTGCCTGGCTGTGTGTTTCCTGGACGGGGCCGCCTGTTGAGCTGGTTGACAGTTGCCTTTTGTATCTATGCTTCTTTTTCTATGTCTGCTTCTGTCTCCTTGAACCCCAGTGGGCCTCAGCAGATGGCCGCTCACACTGAGCCTGGTTCTGCTGGAGGTTTCTTCCTGTTAAAAGGGAGTTTTTCCTCTCCACTGTCGCTACAAGCATGCTTAGTGTGGGGGATTGCTGAAGAGTCAATGAGTCAATGCAATCAACTGGTTTTCCTTAGATAGAAAACTTTGTATCAATCTGACTGTATGATCTGGTTGAACTGTAAAGTGCCTTGAGATGACATGTGTTGTGAATTTGGCGCTATATAAATAAACTGAATTGAATCCTACATTATTTTTAATGGTGCAAAACCTCTCTAAATTGTCTTTGCAACATTTTGGTTTATCTCTACACTGGAAAGACGATCTAGATATAAGTAAAAATTTCTGAAATAAAGTGTATTTACCCTTAATTTGAGTTGGTAAATGAGATGATTTGCCAATAGAATGACTATTTATACGCTTAAAATAAGATATTTGGATAAAATGCACTTCAAATAAGACAATATAAATGCGTTTTCTTATTTTAACTGTAAATTGCATCCGTTGGCAAAATGTCTCTTTTACCTTCTCAATTCAAGAAGAAAAGCACTTATTTTAAGAAGCAATTACTTATCTAGATTTAGATTTTTTCCAGTGTATGTGGGCTGGGTTACCTTCATGAGGACAAACGAGACAAGATGGCTCCCATTTTTCAAGCTTGTTGCTGGTTGGCTGGCATACAGTAAGAAACGGTTAGAAGTGATGATGAGCAGCGGAGGGGTATATTGTAAATCAGCGGCTCTCTGGAAGCAACAATGGTCCAAGTTAATCTTTTTTTTGTTTTTATTTATTTACCTCTGCAATCAAGGGTTTGGATATTTCTGCAAAGAGAACCAGTGCTAGACCTGGTCTGCTGTGGTTTGGGGTTTAGCATCATCAAATGTTCTTTAGTCAGAGGAACCATTCTAAAACCGCCATTGTGCAGCGCTCTGGAAGCAGTGTAGGGTTAAGGGTTTTGCTCAGGAACCCAGAGTGGAGGCAATGTGGATCAAACCGGGTTAGAGCACACTGCTCCAACCGCTAGGCCAATACTCCCCATGAACAATTTAGTTCACATATTCACTTAGTGGCGCAGTGGGTAGCACTGTTGCCTTGCAGCAAGAAGGTTCTGCGTTCGATTCCCCGCCCGGGGTCTTTCTGCATGGACTTGGCATGTTCTCCCTGAGCATGCATGGGTTCTCTCCGGGTACTTTGGCTTCCTCCCACAGTCCAAAAACATGACTGTTAGGTTAACTGGCTTCTCTAAATTGTCCTTAGGTGTGAGTGGTTGTTTGTCTCTGTGTTGCCCTGCGATGGACTGGATGAAGCCCGCTTCTTGCCCATTGACTGCTGGAGATAGGAACCAGCACCCCTCACGACCCCACTCAGGAAAAGCGTGTAAGAAAATAGATGGATTCCAATCATGTAAAAAATTGCAGTTAGTAATTATTACTTCCAAAATTATATATTCTGTTTTATATATATATATATATTTATATATACACACACATGTGTGTGTATAATTTTTGCGTAAATGTAAAATCACTCATCTGTTACGTAATTTGATTGCTGAAAATTCATTGTTGCTCTTTGTCATTGAGTAGTTAACTCTGCAGAGGTGTGCAGAAAAAACTTCTTTATCCAATTATTTTTCTGCAATTTGCATTTAAACAGGATGAGAAGAGTCAGGGGAGCCGCGTCTCCAAAACAATAGAGTTTCCATTAAAAGTTTTTTCACTGGACCAATTACACACATGGAGGATTCGGTTGGGCTTAAAAAAACCACTGACCCTGATAAAACCAAATGTTGGGTATCCCCCTGACTCTTCAGTCTGGGGGGGTGGGATATAAATAATTGTCTGCGTAATCCAGATAGTAAAATTAAACACACAGTAGGCTGACTCATTAGAAAAGGGCGGATTTATTTAAAGCACTTACATAGAAAAATATGATTGATTTGAGTCAACAATAATAAATAGAGCGCCTGACGTCCTCCAGGCCGCATCGTCCGTACATCTGTACAATCAATATCCAGGTTCACAATACAGCAAAAGGCACTAGCATTTACCACAATCAACGACACAAGGATGGAGGCGGCGCGGACGGAGCGGAGCTCTCCATGGTGACCATCCGGTATATCCCCACATGTAGGCAGAACAGTGAAATAAAAACGGGTCTGATCCAGATGAATCCTGTCGACGTGTAAAGGTGGATCATTGGGGCTGAAGCCCTCGTCAGGAGGCCAAAATAGGATTTAACATGAAATCCACCTTAGAGCTTTAATAGGAAGAATAAAACAAAGGTGGTTACCAGAAAAACAGAAACAGGAAGTCCGTCTAAAATTAAAATGCTTTTCTTGCTGCCATAAATCGGATCAGATTAAGAACTTTGATCTTATTTTGATTAAAAACTAATCTTTTCCTTTTTTTTTATCTTTTTACTGATTTCTTCCTGATCACAGCCTGGGATGATTAAGGAGATTCAACCTTTCCAGGAAATTTACAGAAGATCCAAACTATCCTCCAAAGCGATGTTCTGAGAGCGGATGGTTGGGTCAGCGTTGGACTCTGGATCACGTTTAGAGATTAAACGCCTCAAAAGATTGAGTCGGTATTTCCACCACATCAAATGTTTAATTTTATTATTTGGACTTGGAGATTATAATAACTACTAATACCTCTGACTGTAAAAACACAGCATATAGAAATAATACTAATAAAAGCTACAAACTTTGACTAGGCCATTAAAAAAATGTATTTCATTTTATAATTTTTCTGAGCCAATCAGAGCTCAGCTTTTCTACTCTCACTTAAAGTCATGAACTAATTGAGATTTTTTTTTTCAGGTTCAGAGTTCCTGCTTCTTGCCACATCAAAAGGCAGCCCCCATAGCATCACACTGCCACTGCCGTACTCCACTGAAGCTTTCTGAAAGGCTGGCTTCATTTTAACCAGATGTGCAGAAGGCAGATCTAAGAACATTTCCCCAAAAAGTCCATGAAGATGATTTCTGAAGACGGGTCGTGATGTTCTTCTGGGTCAGCCGTGGTTCTGTTTTTGGAAGAATTACGAACTCTGACCTTAAAGAGGCCCAGTTCCTAAAGGACGGTTCTGTAACCATTTCCAGGCCAACAGAAGTCAGATTGAGCTAAGTTAGCCTACTTCATGCTGTCAGACAGGTTCTGTTGAAGGGATTTAGATTTTCTGATCTGTAAACTGAGCTACGGATGGATTTCATTTTAATATGAAGGACTTGGAGCGAGCAGCAAGGAAGCATTCATTTGAGCTGGACTTGTAGAAAGGAGCAGAATCAGTAGATGGCACATGTATCCAGTGACTCAGACAAAATGGCATCAAAACGAACAAAAAATGATTCCTATTAAACCGACATGCTGTGGTTCCTCTGTCCGTCTTTCTGCTGCTAAGGAACCCGAACGCTTGGATGAGGACGTGTTTGTCTGCCTTAAAAACAACCTGTAATGCTACCGTTAACATGCAAGACGAAGCGGCGTGACTCTGAGCACGCGTGTTGGTGATGCAGCCCGTTCTCACTCACACACACACACTTAAAGCACGTCCCTGATGACATCACACAAAACATGGACTGATCTGAAACCATGAAACTGTTTCTTTTTTCTTTAGAGGTCCAACAATATAAAAGGAAAACTTAGCGTGTAAAGCAGTAATCAAAACTTAGTAAATTTAAATGTTTCGCTATCATTGGTTCAGATTTATGATTTAAAAAAAAAGGTATTAAATATCTTTGTAAATGTGATGAAGTGGATAAGGCTTGAATCATTCTCCAGGTCTAGCTGACTCGTAGACGTCTCTCCCCCGAAGCATCAGGTCCCGGCGGGACCCCCGCCGGGTCCCGCTGGGTCCTGCCGGGTCCTGGCATCCATGCAGAGACAGACTGCCTCTGGAAAAAGCCCTGATTGTCAGAACAAATTAAAACTGAATGCTTCTCGCTTTGCTCCTTAAAGGAACACCTGTCTGCATCCTGGTCCTTCATCCTCCCATCAGATTCTCCTTGGTCTCTGCATCCACTGCAGGATTAATGCACAGCAGCCCGAGATGCTCAGATGGGCCATAAAGCTCTACGGTTCCACCTGCTGCCCAGTGATCTCCAGCACGAGTCCGAGCCCTCAGGGTCCTGATCCCGGCTCCCTGGAGTTTACATGTTCCTCTGGGCAGTGAGGTACTTGAGAGCAGTGGCTCCATATTTCCTGGACAGATCCTGGTGAAACTCGTCCTTCAGTGTGTTCAGACAGTTACGGTAGCTGGCGCTAGAGCGGAACTTGGAGATGTCGAAGCTGGGAGCGTGTGGCATGTGGATCATGAAGGCATTGGGAAGGACCATCAGATCGTACTCCTGGAGGAAGAAAGAAAGTTGCTGTCAGGGTTAATTTGAACTGCTGCGTGCCTTAGAGCAGTGCTTCCCAACACTGCACCTCAGGAACCGTGTCCTGCATGTTTTAGGTGTTTCCTTGTTGCATCACACCAGAAAAGAGCAGATTATTAACAAACTTCTGCAGCACTTGATTGCAGTAGAAATAGAATCAGCTGTGCAGGAACAGAGACATATCTAGAAAAAAGAAGGGCTGGGGGTTGGGAACCACTGCCTTAGAGGATTGAAGGCCACTGGGATGTGGAAAAAAAAAAAAAAATTCGAAATGGGATTTTAATCCAGAGATTCTGGATTGCGAAAAAAAAAGAAGAAAAAAGGTTTGAATCACGACTCTGACTTTTATTTTCATGTTTCTCTCTTTTTTATGGCCCTGATTCAGGGATTATATATACTGTATATATATATATATATATATATATATATATATATATATATATATATATATATATATATATATATATATGTATATACATATGTACATATATATGTGTGTGTGTGTGTGTGTGCGTACACTTGTGGATTTTTGTGCCATGCCATGTGGGTTTGGGGACAAAATCAGAGATTGCATGAATGATTGAAGACTAAATTTGACTTTCGATAATCCAACACCAAAAATGGCTGAAAGGTGGCAAACGTGCATCTTTATCTACCGCTTGCTTCTACCACATTTCTTTTGATGTCCAGTTTTGCTGCTAGGCGAGGAAAGCACACATGGTTATTTTTAACTGGCATACACGGTCAGTTATTGACGCTGGTACATCAGCTGTTGTCGTAGCTCGTGGTAAACGTGTAGCGTGCGGGCCCGCACCAACACCAGCTTGATGACTTGTACAAGAAACGACAGGAGGAGACTGACGCTTTCCTAAGACCCGCCCCCTTCTTCTTCTGACTGGCTAATACTGTTAGTTCCAGAGCACTCGTTTGCTACCATTGGCTGACAAATGCAAGAGGGATTTCGATTGTTTTTTTTTTATTTATTTACCGTAAATTTATATTCAAGTGATTTTTTTTTTACCCATGGGCAATCGCTACGAGCCTGGGGCCAGAATACCTGCTAACATTATTAGGGAGACAGGTGGACACTTTTTTTTCCGATTTCAGCGCACTTTTGCCATTCACATGCCTCAGATTATAGAGTGAATAAAAAACAAAACAAAACTGTAAAGCTGCAGCACGACCACAGGAAACGGAGCTTTAAATTCAGATTCCTTAGTGGTTGAAAGGTATTGAGTTTGTGTGGGTTTTTCTCTGGGGGATCCAGCTTCTTCCCAAAGTCAGAAACCTGGACTCTGATTGGTCGTCAGAGCTAACAAACAGAGACATACCTGAGCGTCCAGCTCCATGATGTGGGACACCTTGTTCCAGCCGAAGCCCACGAAGCGCTGGTCGTACTCCGGACAATCCCGTCGCACCACGACGTACGGCTCGAAGTCTGACTCCCACTCCACCTTATAGGGCGTGGTCGCCGTTCGCCATTTGGCATAGTTGGTTGGAGCGTGGCCCTTCGGCCACACGTGGTACCTGCAGCAGCAGAGAGGGGCGGGACGTTGGATCATGTGTGCTGGCCACCAGAACGGGGCTGGGGTATGTGCTGTGGTACCTGAAGGTGTAGAGAGTTCCCATGTCCAGCATGGAGAGGAGCTCGGCTTTGGATTTGGGGAAGGACAGGCGGTAACGGAGAGTCTCGAAGGCCGGAACCACCAGAGCCTTCTTGGTGTGAGCCATGTCCAGCTGGACCACAGACTTCCTGCAGGAGCCAGAAGATGAAGGAGCTTAAAGACTGCAGGTGTTTACAGAGAGCGTTACTAAGAATAATAATTTCTTTAAAGGTTTTCCTCTTGGTGCTGCATCGACCAACACCACTCTCAAACTTTTCATTATTCAGTTGTGTCGCAGCAGAAAAAAAAAGCTCATCAGAACCTTTTATTTGACAGCAGAGAGCAGCGAACAGACGGCCGTGTTTCTGTGTTCATCGCATCAAATTAAGCGGTCATAAAATCTGTGATTTCCCCAGAGAAATGTTTGGACTGCATGATGGTTCCTGACAAACCGCAGCCGGCTGCTTCTTTATGGGCTGGGAGGCTCCAGCGCCGGAATATGGATGCTTCATTTTCATTGGTTGGTGCTGACAGTCGAAGGCTCTGTCTCTCTGAAGTCTCTCTGAAGGCAGAGGACTCCACTGGCACTGCGGTTAATGGCCTGTGATGCAACCTGATTGCTTCAGATGATGTTGAGCAGAATAGAAATGAATCTGATTGTGTTATTATGAGGAGGAGGCATGGATGAGCCCTGAACCCCCATCTGTCCATCCCGGCTGCCTCCGGGCCCGGAGACGTGGACACATCTCTGAACACCATGAACCAAAGCCTCATTTCTCTATTTTTTAGACAAAATTGTGAGTTTCTCATTTGTTTTCCAAGAAGATGTAGAAATAAAAATAGACAGACGCTGCCTGACCCTGCAGGAGCGCCGGCTTACCTGAGGTAATCATAGAGACCGTACATCGGCAGGAAGTCTACGTCCGTCAGGAACACGTAGGGGGTGTTGGCGTTCCTCAAGGCCACGTTCCTCACCAGGTTGACCGGGTAAAACTGGCCCTCCTTGTAGACGATGTGGTAGCCGACGTTCTTGCGGTTCTTGAGAACCTCTGAGGCCTGGGCGTAGCGCAGGAACTGCTGCGCCTCTGCGTCGGACATGTAGAGGGCCAGGCTGATGGGGCCCTCCCAGTGCTTACAGATGGCCTCCAGCATCTGCAGCCTGAGGAGAAACAGAAAGAAGATTAATAATTAAAGAAGGTATAGAGGCTGATCTTTTATTATCGGGATGATCTAAATAAGTGGTCCCTCTAATTGTCAATCATTCTGATGTTATGTTTACGTAAGGTTGTCCTATGTGCTCGTCCCATTAGCTATGCACACTTTCAGGCCTGTATGTGTGGTGAGCTACTATCTCAGACAGTCGTTGAAGCTCACCTTTTTGACTGCGGTTCTTTGAAAATGGCAGAGGGTCGTAAGAGAAAAAGTATCTACTGAGCGTATGAGAAGAAAAGAGGCAAATATATTCCTTAATGGGATATATTCGCAAAGCATTATGGGATTTGCTGTCACAGCGGCCCACTGCCATAGGCTGTCGCTACCCAACAACGGCAACTAAAAACAAAGATGGCGCAGACACCGCACGGGGGAGGAGGAGTCACTTGACCAATGGGGAGCAAAAAGCAGTGATCATCTGTGCGAATGGTAAGTTAAGAGTTCACAATAAAGTTTACTATATATTCCACACTCTATAAAGTGATTGAGGGATTGAGGGGTTTGGGTGGACGTTCGGACACAGTAAGCTTGCATGAGCTATGAGAATGGCAACTTTTAAACAGCGTGCACGAGGAGAAAAAGGCTCGTGCACGCTTTCGCACGCTTTTAATAGGTGTTCCCTCTCGGGAGTTGCTACATGATTGTGCATGTGCATCTTTATTTTAAAAGTAGAGAGGGTTGGTCCTTAAAAAAAAAAAAAAAAAATCGTGAAATCCTCCACAAAACCTTTAACCAGGAAAAACAGGAAGAACACCCAAATGAACCGGCGCAACAACCTTTGGACAAACCGTTCTATCAGTCAGAGGGGGTCACTTCTGGAACAGCCTCCCAACAAACTTCAGGGAAATTCCCACTTATTGCACATTTAAAAAGCACCTTAAACAGTTTCTTAAAAGTTCCCAGACATGCACTCACTAATTTTACTGTTGTAATGTCATTGTCTGAACGTGTGTCTGTGTGTTTTGACTGATATTTTGTATTATGTGATCTTGTGTTGTTTTGTCTTCCTGCCTCAGAGACAGATGTAAATTAGCAACTATGCTATGATCTGGCTCATTTACAATCTGTACAGAAGTATAAGATTCTTCATTAATGTGCGCTGTCCTGATTAACTAAATAAATAAAATAAAATAAAAAAACAGGAAGATGAACGTGGGAAGAGGAAGTGGGAGCCCAGATATACAATATATCTGTATACGTCTGACCAAAATAAATGGTTGAAAGGTTTCGTCATGACTGCATCAGGTAACAACCACTCTGAGGGGAGAAAAGAGTTTTTTTGTTTTTGTATTTTTTTGTATTTTATTTGAAAAATCAGGAAAATGTTTGCTCTCTGAATTTGGATTTGCTAGGATTTCAAAATCAAATCGCCAGGATGTAAACAGACCGGATCCAAACTTTGTTCAATAAAACCTCCCTAAATGTTGCAGCTTTAATCAGTAAAAAAAAAAAAAATGAAGGTGTGTTTAGGTCCTCATATTTTGTCCAGTCCAGAACATTAAAAAATAATAATAATTTAGCAGTTTTGGATCAAATTAATGTCACTTGAAGCTGGATTGTACCGGATGGGTATCTGTACTCGTTTGTTTGTGGCGTTTGGTTGAAACCCAGCAGGAGGTGAAGGATTTAGAGCGTGATGTTTCTGAAGGCAGCAGCAGCGTTCTGGTTCTCTGACCTGTCCATGGAGAGCTGTGCCACCAGGGTCACGTCTGTGTCGTCCTCTGTGGGCGTGTACTCGTACTGCAGGAAGTACAGGTGCACCCTGTGCACCGTCAAGCGCTCCCGTCGGAAGTCGTAGCACTGATCGTCTTCGTCCAGGTCCTCCAGCGCCGCCTGCAGCTGAGGAGAGGAACTACATGTTATTACATGGAAGTCGTTCAACCAGAAAAAATGAACTAGTGAGAGAAACCAAAGAGAAACGATTCCGATATTACTGAAAGCTAAGAACACATTTCATTAAAGGAATTTAAAGAACTCTAAAAATACTTCTGGATCAAAAACAAAGCTTTTGAGAGAACCTATATTGTGTATGAAAAACATTTTATTTTTTCAACTGTACTTGGTAGATTTTTTTACAAATTGTGTTATTTTCAATCCTAATTTTTTTTTATTTCCTTCTTTACACTTCTGGCTGGTCTGACTGACCAATAGAAAAGCTGTTGCTAAGGTCCAGGCAGAGCAGACTCATTCCTATTGGTCAGAGGACAGAGTAACCCTGCGGAGTTAAAAAGAAAACCCAGTTTCCTAACAAGGCTTAATCCAAAGGATGATCACTCACTATGACCTGGAGCTGTTTTAACGTGTTCTAGGTTTTCTTTATCAGTGTCTCACCCGGACGCCTTCTGGACTGGCCTGGCTCGGGCAGCCGAACAGCTCCCTGCGCAGCAGGTTACCGTCATACTCCAGGAAGGTCAGGTAGAGGTTTCTGAAGAACTCCACATGCTTGTTCTTCACTCGCAGCTTCTTTGGAGAGTTCCAGTGGATCACCTGGAGGAACAACTCCAACATCCATAACCTGCTTCTAAACGTCTGGCTAAAATTAGAACTACTCTGTCAAAACAAAACAACACTGAATGCTGCATAGAGTCACATTAGAAGAAATAAGCCTGGAGTAAAACTTGCTAAAGATGTTCTGATCTCACCTCTAATCAACTTTCTTTTGCATATTTAAATCTACATTTGCAGAAATGTCAATTTATATTATAAGGAAGGAAGGAAGGAAGGAAGGAAGGAAGGAAGGAAGGAAAGAAGGAAGGAAGGAAGGAAGGAAGGAAGGAAGGAAGGAAGGAAGGAAGGAAGGAAGGAAGGAAGGAAGGAAGGAAGGAAGGAAGGAAGGAAGGAAGGAAGGAGCTACCTTGAGGTCGGACACCTCGGTGTAGCACTGCTCTGAGCGCGTGTGGTCGGACAGTTGGACGTTCCAGAAGCAGGGCAGCTGGTGGACCAGAACCGGGTTCTGCTTGATGAAGGCGTTGAAGATGTCCTGCAGGCAGACGACACAGACAGCAGCTCACTGTGAAGCTCCTTAGAGATGATTAACATGCTCCTGTTCTGGTAGCTTCTACACTTCAGAGACCAACAACAATAGATGGACCTAATCGGGTCATCCCGAGCCAGAAAAGGCTCAGCTTGGACCTTTAGTCAGATTCCCTTCTTTGCATTCCTTCAGGTGGAGGCGGGGCCTAACCTGGTCAGCCAGCGACGTGCTGAGCATGCTCATTAGCTCCCTCTCTGCCGTCAGACGCCACATCTGTTCCCAGCTGATCCTCCTCAGTCGTTCCAGGTAGAGAAGGATGACGCCTGCAGCAGAGGAGGAGAAAACCGGCTGAATCTAAACACTCAAAGGGAAGAGAAACTTCTAGATGGCAGCGGAACGACATCAACAGGCATCAGCTGACATTTATTTACCCGTGTTGAAGCCTCTTCCCAGCGCCGGCCAGGGTCTGTGGTTCTTCCACAGGTTCCCCAGGTACCAGTCGCTCTGGTTCTCCACCAGTCCAATCACCTGCTTATCTGTTAAGAACAGAAATATTCACAACATTCAGCTAAAAAGACAACTTGGGTTTTTCATATCAGAAATAAAGTTTCAGTATTAGCAATGAAATGAAATCAGATGTTTTAACAAAGAACTGAGGTTGGACCTGCCTGCTTCTAAAGTCAGCCTGAGGGGATTTATTTGCCCCCTGAGGCAGAGTTACAGACAGAGGCGGATTTCATCACGTCTCAAACACTAAACTTCTCTGGTGTACGAACCAAAAAGTCAAACTACATGCTGCATATTACTCATCATCACAACCAAAATAGGTAAAATAATCATTATTTTCACAAGGAGACATTTAAATGTAAATGCATACATGTTAATTCTATCTTGTTCAAATCTTGTTCTTAATAACAAAATTCTTTATTGAGACATAAACCACTTCTGAAAATATTTGTTAACCGAAGCTAAAAATAATAAATAAAAATAAATAAAAACCTCAACCTTATTCTATACTCTAGTTATCTTTTATTAAACAGAGATGGAAGAACTAAGTACATCTTTGATGTAATTAAAGAAGAAAGCATATTTCTCTTCAGTAAAAGAGAAGAATAAAAATAATCCTAGATATGTTTTTAATCCACTTGTCAAACTCACCAAGAACCATAGCTCTGTTGAACCGTCCATCCCACCTGCTCTTAGCAGCAATGATTTAATGGGATTCATTATAAATTAGATTTATTCTAATAAAAATAAGATCATTAGCACCCCTCTAACTATGATTGGTTTGTCTCTGGAAGGTGAGAAATAGAATCTGAATCGGGTTTAAACTGCTTAGATCAAAATTTAAAAAACTATTGTCTTTATCTAAGCCTTCAACTTGGATGTTAGATCCAGTTCCAACCAGGTTATTTAAGGAGCTATTCCCTTTGATCTCCTCCTCCATTTTAGATGTGATTAATCTATCTCTGTTACAGGGATATGTACCTAAAGCTTTTAAGGTTGCTGTGATTAAACCTCTGCTTAAGAAACCGTCTCTTGACCCAGATGACTTGGTCAATTATAGACCTATATCCAATCTTCCTTTCTTATCCAAAATTCTTGAGAAAGTAGTTGCCAAGCAAGTTTGCGATCACTTCCACCATAATGAACTTTTTGAAGAGTTTCAGTCTGGCTTTAGAGCTCATCATAGCACTGAAACAGCTCTGGTGAAAGTCACTAATGATATTCTCATGGCCTCAGATAATGGACTTGTATCTGTGCTCGTCCTGTTGGATCTCAGTGCTGCATTTGATCCAGTTGTCCATAATATTTCTCTTTACTATATATCAGAGATGAGAAATGTGGAGTCAACAAGTCATCTCCATGTCATGTATTTGTTCTACCCAGCCACTGAAGCAGGTGAGTCCAATCTTCACCGTGAATCAACCTGTGCAAGATTGGACTCACCTGGTTAATTGGTTGGGTAGATTAAATACATGACATGGAGATGACTTGTTGATTCCACATTTCCCATCTCTGCTATATATATATATATATATATATATATATATATATATATATATATATATATATATATATATATATATATATATATATATATATATATATATGCTTTATTAATTTCCACTGTTATGCTGATGATACCCAGCTATATCTGTCTATAATCCAGATGAAGCTAACCCATTACATAGATTACTGGCATGTCTCGAACAAAAACCTGGATGACTCTTAACTTTCTGCTCCTGAAAGCAGACAAAACAGAAGTTATAGTCTTTATATATTTTCCAATGTTATCTTTTTACATTTTTTACTGTCTATATGTTTTTTATGTCAGGTTTTCAGATTGAGACTTACAAATGGACTCTTTTCCAATTTTGTTTAACAGATTAAATCTCTTCACTTCAAACTCAATAGAAACTCTTGCTCTGGACCACAGAAATGTTGTTACTAACGTCCAGCAGACCAATAGAAATGCATCTTTGCAACTCAATCCAGAGGAAAGCCCGCCCCTAGAGGTGAAACGAATCTTATCTGTAAAATACGATTAGAAAAGAATAACATTTTTAAAACTCACTATATGTAATAGAAAAAAGCTTATGAAACATTAAACTTTGCATACATTTTTTAAATTAAAAAATAAATAATGAATTTGAATGAAAAAGTTATAAAAATAATCAAAGAAAACTTCAAAAGCATATTTTTGATTGAAATGTTTTTCAGTTTCATTTCAGGAATACCTTTTTAATTTTGTTATTTTGTGTTCTTTTTTTGCAAAAATAATAGAACAAAATTCAGTCCATATATAGAAGTTTAAGCTTTAGCCAAATGCTAAGGAAAAAAGGCCACATTAACGACCGTAGAGAGGAAATTGTTGCTACTGTTCAATATGTGGATAAATACCGTGCTCTGCTTTGCCAAGAGCCGCTTCATGCCGTTGGGTTAAATCGAATCTGATCTAAGGTTTTATTTACTTTATGTTGCAAACACATCTGAGAACAATTATTGGGGAATTTCCAAAGGCATTAATCATGGGCTCTGAACACAGGGAGCCACAAACGTGGTTGAGAATCGGGCTCTCATGTTACCTTTCTCCAAGAAATCGGATCAGTTATAAAATAGGATCGATTTAGATGTTCCAAGACAGAAAAGGCAGCAGAAATGAGAACATTTTGCAGCTAAAATTAGGTTTTCCGTCACGTTGAAAGCAGCTGCAGAAACCCTTTCATGTTTGGTTTGAGGCTGTGCAACGAAAGGGGAACATTTTTCAATTTGTTCATGTTTACGTGTAAAAGCTCAAAACTTTTTAATCGTGGAGGAGAGGAAATTAATACAGTTGAAGAGTAAAGATCAGGTGTTAAAGGAGATAGTCTGCTCTATAAGAACAATATGGCCGCCTTGTTGTGTGAAACGAGAACAAAATGTGGAGCATCAAAGCTGGAGCAAACCAAACACTGCAGCACGGAGGTGGAGGGCTGGTGATGTGGGCTTGTTTGGTGGCTAACAGGAAGTAGGCCCCTCTACCTTCTACAAATCTGCTGGATTATAACAGGTGTGGATTCCTAAACCGGCTCTTCCTACGACATATTTGATACATGAAACCTAAAAACTGAACAAAGACGTCTTTTGTCTGCACATTTTTTTAAAGTTTTTATGTTAAAGCTATTTTTACTCTAAACTTCAACAACTGTTAAAGGAAACTCTTTCTCACCGGTGAACTTCTTGAAGATGCCCCACAGCTCGGCGATGTCGGTGGCGAAGGTGATGTCTGTATCCAGGACGATGACCTTCGCCAGGTCAGACGGTAAAGCTTTGGTTAGCGTCAGCTTCATCAAGCCGTAAATACCTGAGTAATGCTTGTTGGGTATCCAGGACACCTCGGACTGAAACGACAATCATAAGGAGATCACAGACATTTTGAACAGCTCAACAATCCCTGCTCTTACTTCTTCCTCATTCTGACCGCAGGCATCACACAAAGACGCCTTCAGCATTTTTCTGGTGACGACTAAACATGTTTTCAGCCAGTCTGAACCTGGAAACGGTGTCCTTTAATTAATTATTTAAATTCAGAAGAATTGGATCTGCGTAAAAGCATCATCTGCAAACAGGGGAGGCTGTTTTCCTCCGCTTTAATGTGAGTTAATGGAAAGTGAGGAGAGGCTGCAGGTCGGAGAGTCTGATGGCACAAAGGGCCGATTGTTCAGCACAAAGACGGAGCGGGAGGAGAGCCTGACCATGTGAAGCAGGTTGGAAACAAACACCGATTCATGCCTCGGCCTCTTCATTCCACTCAGAGCTCATTCAGCGACTATACGCCACCTAAACCTTTTTCGCCTGTCTGGGTCGGTTTTTCTTTGTTTTTAGGTGCTTAAAGTGTCACTCCACTCTTCCAAATAAATTAGTTTAGAATTGTTGCAAATTAAAAACTTTACAGACTTGAATGTTTGGTCTCAGCTGCTCTGTTAACACACACACAACCAAAACATTTTACAGTTATGTTGGAATCTAATTTATATCATGTAACAAGAAGAGACTTCAATCTGATGTAAAAATGCTGCAAAAAAGGCCTTTAAAATAAAGAAAAACTAGGAAACTAAGACCAGAGCCGCCTCTTAGGACCAGAGCCGCCTCTTAGGACCAGAGCCGCCTCTTAGGACCAGAGCCGCCTCTTAGGACCAGAGCCGACTCTTAGGACCAGAGCCGACTCTTAGGACCAGAGCCCGCCTCTTAGGACCAGAGCCGCCTCTTAGGACCAGAGCCGCCTCTTAGGACCAGAGCCGCCTCTTAGGACCAGAGCCGACTCTTAGGACCAGAGCCGCCTCTTAGGACCAGAGCCGACTCTTAGGACCAGAGCCGCCTCTTAGGACCAGAGCCGACTCTTAGGACCAGAGCCGACTCTTAGGACCAGAGCCGACTCTTAGGACCAGAGCCGCCTCTTAAGACCAGAGCCGACTCTTAGGACCAGAGCCGCCTCTTAGGACCAGAGCCGCCTCTTAGGACCAGAGCCGCCTCTTAGGACCAGAGCCGCCTCTTAGGACCAGAGCCGACTCTTAGGACCAGAGCCGCCTCTTAGGACCAGAGCCGCCTCTTAGGACCAGAGCCGCCTCTTAGGACCAGAGCCGCCTCTTAGGACCAGAGCCGCCTCTTAGGACCAGAGCCGCCTCTTAGGACCAGAGCCGCCTCTTAGGACCAGAGCCGCCTCTTAGGACCAGAGCCGACTCTTAGGACCAGAGCCGCCTCTTAGGACCAGAGCCGCCTCTTAGGACCAGAGCCGCCTCTTAGGACCAGAGCCGCCTCTTAGGACCAGAGCCGACTCTTAGGACCAGAGCCGCCTCTTAGGACCAGAGCCGACTCTTAGGACCAGAGCCGACTCTTAGGACCAGAGCCGACTCTTAGGAGCAGAGCCGCCTCTTAGGACCAGAGCCGACTCTTAGGACCAGAGCCGACTCTTAGGACCAGAGCCGACTCTTAGGAGCAGAGCCGCCTCTTAGGACCAGAGCCGACTCTTAGGACCAGAGCCGCCTCTTAGGAGCAGAGCCGACTCTTAAGACCAGAGCCGACTCTTAGGACCAGAGCCGACTCTTAGGACCAGAGCCGCCTCTTAGGACCAGAGCCGCCTCTTAGGACCAGAGCCGCCTCTTAGGACCAGAGCCGACTCTTAGGACCAGAGCCGCCTCTTAGGACCAGAGCCGCCTCTTAGGACCAGAGCCGCCTCTTAGGACCAGAGCCGCCTCTTAGGACCAGAGCCGACTCTTAGGACCAGAGCCGCCTCTTAGACCAGAGCCGACTCTTAGACCAGAGCCGACTCTTAGGACCAGAGCCGACTCTTAGGAGCAGAGCCGCCTCTTAGGACCAGAGCCGACTCTTAGGACCAGAGCCGACTCTTAGGACCAGAGCCGACTCTTAGGAGCAGAGCCGCCTCTTAGGACCAGAGCCGACTCTTAGGACCAGAGCCGCCTCTTAGGACCAGAGCCGACTCTTAAGACCAGAGCCGACTCTTAGGACCAGAGCCGACTCTTAGGACCAGAGCCGCCTCTTAAGACCAGAGCCGCCTCTTAGGACCAGAGCCGACTCTTAGGACCAGAGCCGCCTCTTAGGACCAGAGCCGACTCTTAGGACCAGAGCCGACTCTTAGGACCAGAGCCGCCTCTTAGGACCAGAGCCGACTCTTAGGACCAGAGCCGACTCTTAGGACCAGAGCCGACTCTTAGGACCAGAGCCGACTCTTAGGACCAGAGCCGCCTCTTAGGACCAGAGCCGACTCTTAGGACCAGAGCCGCCTCTTAAGACCAGAGCCGCCTCTTAAGACCAGAGCCGACTCTTAGGACCAGAGCCGCCTCTTAAGACCAGAGCCGCCTCTTAAGACCAGAGCCGCCTCTTAAGACCAGAGCCGACTCTTAGGACCAGAGCCGCCTCTTAAGACCAGAGCCGACTCTTAGGACCAGAGCCGACTCTTAGGACCAGAGCCGCCTCTTAGGACCAGAGCCGCCTCTTAGGACCAGAGCCGACTCTTAGGACCAGAGCCGCCTCTTAGGACCAGAGCCGCCTCTTAAGACCAGAGCCGCCTCTTAGGACCAGAGCCGACTCTTAGGACCAGAGCCGCCTCTTAAGACCAGAGCCGCCTCTTAAGACCAGAGCCGACTCTTAGGACCAGAGCCGCCTCTTAGGACCAGAGCCGACTCTTAGGACCAGAGCCGACTCTTAGGACCAGAGCCGCCTCTTAGGACCAGAGCCGACTCTTAGGACCAGAGCCGACTCTTAGGACCAGAGCCGACTCTTAGGACCAGAGCCGACTCTTAGGACCAGAGCCGCCTCTTAGGACCAGAGCCGACTCTTAGGACCAGAGCCGCCTCTTAAGACCAGAGCCGCCTCTTAAGACCAGAGCCGACTCTTAGGACCAGAGCCGCCTCTTAAGACCAGAGCCGCCTCTTAAGACCAGAGCCGCCTCTTAAGACCAGAGCCGCCTCTTAAGACCAGAGCCGCCTCTTAAGACCAGAGCCGACTCTTAGGACCAGAGCCGCCTCTTAAGACCAGAGCCGACTCTTAGGACCAGAGCCGCCTCTTAAGACCAGAGCCGCCTCTTAAGACCAGAGCCGCCTCTTAGGACCAGAGCCGACTCTTAGGACCAGAGCCGCCTCTTAAGACCAGAGCCGCCTCTTAGGACCAGAGCCGCCTCTTAGGACCAGAGCCGACTCTTAGGACCAGAGCCGCCTCTTAAGACCAAAGCCGCCTCTTAAGACCAGAGCCGACTCTTAGGACCAGAGCCGCCTCTTAAGACCAGAGCCGACTCTTAGGACCAGAGCCGCCTCTTAAGACCAGAGCCGCCTCTTAAGACCAGAGCCGCCTCTTAGGACCAGAGCCGACTCTTAGGACCAGAGCCGCCTCTTAAGACCAGAGCCGACTCTTAGGACCAGAGCCGACTCTTAGGACCAGAGCCGACTCTTAGGACCAGAGCCGCCTCTTAGGACCAGAGCCGACTCTTAGGACCAGAGCCGCCTCTTAGGACCAGAGCCGCCTCTTAGGACCAGAGCCGCCTTTTAGGACCAGAGCCGCCTCTTAGGACCAGAGCCGACTCTTAAGACCAGAGCCGCCTCTTAGGACCAGAGCCGCCTCTTAGGACCAGAGCCGCCTCTTAGGACCAGAGCCGCCTCTTAGGACCAGAGCCGACTCTTAGGACCAGAGCCGCCTCTTAGGACCAGAGCCGCCTCTTAAGACCAGAGCCGCCTCTTAGGACCAGAGCCGACTCTTAGGACCAGAGCCGACTCTTAGGACCAGAGCCGCCTCTTAAGACCAGAGCCGCCTCTTAGGACCAGAGCCGACTCTTAGGACCAGAGCCGACTCTTAGGACCAGAGCCGACTCTTAGGACCAGAGCCGACTCTTAAGACCAGAGCCGCCTCTTAAGACCAGAGCCGCCTCTTAGGACCAGAGCCGACTCTTAGGACCAGAGCCGCCTCTTAAGACCAGAGCCGCCTCTTAGGACCAGAGCCGACTCTTAGGACCAGAGCCGACTCTAAGACCAGAGCCGACTCTTAGGACCAGAGCCGCCTCTTAAGACCAGAGCCGCCTCTTAAGACCAGAGCCGCCTCTTAGGACCAGAGCCGACTCTTAGGACCAGAGCCGCCTCTTAAGACCAGAGCCGCCTCTTAGGACCAGAGCCGACTCTTAGGACCAGAGCCGACTCTAAGACCAGAGCCGACTCTTAGATCTGATCCCAGGAAGGAGTCGGTTCAGGTTCAAGGTCAGTTTCTGGTTGGTACAATCTCAGTCCATATAGATCTTCATTCCTACAGTCAATCCTAAATATACTAACTAATCCCTTTTAAACTGAGGAAGGTATTTTGTTTTTTCTTCCAAACATGAGTTTGACCAGAAGTTAAAGAACCTTTAGCACCAAGTTTTGAAAATGAATTTAATGTTAACTCTGTTAAAAGTAGAGAAAATTCACCATTAATCCAAACTTGTGCATCAGAATCAGACACTTTAATAATCCCAGAGGAAAATTACTTGGAATTCATATTTACCTACATTAGACCTGGCAGACGTATTTGCACCAGAGCCTCTTAAAAAGCACCTTAAACAGTTTCTTAAAAGTTCCCAGTCATGAACTCACTAATTTTACTGTTGTAATGTCATTGAACGTGTGTCTATGTGTTTTGACTGATATTTTGCATTATGTGATTTTGTGTTGTTTTGTCTTCCTGCCTTAGAGACAGATGTAAATTAGCAACTATTCTATAATCTGGTTCATTTAAAATCTGTACAGAAGTGTAACATTGTTCATTAATGTTCTCTGTCCTGATTAACTAAATAAATAAATAATTTGTGACTGATCTGAGCTCCTGGTCGTGTTGGAACGCTGCAGATGCTGCAATCAGTCTGATTTTTTTCTCTTTACTTCAACACTATAGGAAATATCCAATGCAGAATGAAAGTTTCCTTCCTTTGACAACAACACATATCGTCATTTCTCCAATTAGATTTGTGTCACGAGGTGAGAAGTAGAGACTGACATTTTTTTGGGAATCCCACGGGAATCCCACGGGATTCCCGTGGGATGGGAGTCAGTATTAGTAACGATCACGTGATCGGGACGGTACAGGATTAAACATTAACGGGAGCAGACGGGAGTGGGAGCAAACCAATAGTAACTAAAAAAAACAACTATGATCGATGCCAAAAAATAAAATAAAATAGAAAGAAAAAAAATCCAGTACTGGCGCGGCGCCACCATTTTGTAGTTTTTTTCCTTGAAGCCTACACTATAATGCAAGTCAAAAAAACTACACAACCCAAAAACCAACAGTGATTCCGCTCTGAGTTTTTCACCCGCGCTCAAAAACAACAATGGAGGGACCAACAGTTACTACAGTTAGAAACTTAACTGACCCTTCATAGAAATTCAGATTCAATGTATTGGCAGAAATCTTATTGAAGACAACAAGAATGGGAGGGGTGCAGGAGCGGGAGTCATTCTGAATGGGAGCGGGAGTAATTTCACCTGGAGTGGAACGAGACAGGATTTAGATTTCTACTCTGGCCCGGGATCGGGACACCATTTTTTTCTGTGGGAGTGGGACGGAACAGGAGTGAAAATCCACTCCCGTGTCAGACTCTTGGGAGAAGCAGTTATTTTTTTTCTAAGAGCAGTTTGAGAATGAAAAGTTAAATTAAACTAGAAAAAAAAGATCTAAACATTTCTATTGGGTTTACATTTTTTCATTCAGTTTCAAAAACATGTTTTAGAACCAATTTATGGTCCCAGTTAAGCTCCATATTTATGGTGTGGCTCTGAGACAATGTAGCGTCTCTACAGTCTCCTAGCTGCTGTTATTCATGGAAACTCTGAGTTCTACTCAGATGTTTGGAGGCGTCCGTCTCACCTTGAGCTCCTCTGCATCGTAGAAGCTGACTTGCACAGACGGGACCATCCAGGACTGGAACAAGGAGCTGAGGATCCGACTGGCCACGGAGTCCGTGATGAAATGAAAGTGGAGAGGATTCCTCCTGCAAGCGGACAGAAACAGCTTGTTGATATTCTCCATCCATAGTTATAGCGTGGCTTAAATTCTACAGCTATCATAGCCCTGTAAGGTGTTTAGTGAAAAGAGTGAATAATTTCAAACTTTTTTAATCACTAGTTTGAGAAATATTCTGTAAAAATTAACTGAACGACAATCAAGTAAATCAAATTAAGCGGAGATAAAGTTCGGTTTAAAATTTGACAACGATCTGCCAGAGTACAGATAAAATATCCTGGTTTAGACGGAAAACATATTTATGATTATATAAAACCAAAGGCCTCAAGCTCAGCAGCATTTCACCCAAAACCAACCCAAGCTGGAAAGCAGCAGCATGAGACATGTTCTCATCCAGGTTCTCAGGGCCAACAGGGTCAGAACCGAGGCCCACGGACTCACCTGTGGAAAAGGACAGACTTGACCAAGGTCACCACGTCTCTGCTGGCATTGTGACCGGCACAAACACAGGCGACGTGGATCAGCTGCAGAAACACAAGCATGGAGGATTAAACCAACCTTCCTCTGAAGCTCTAAGGAGACAAACATCAGATCTCAGACATGGAGCCTCGTGTTTCTGAGCTGCAGAGTTTCAAATAGATGACAGGAAATATAGCAGCTCAGGAGCTGCAAACAGCTGAGAAACGCCTCCGATACTTGACTCTTTTAACCTATTTCTACTTAATGACTCCAGCATTACGGAATGTGAACAAAAAAACAAAACAAAGAAACATTCAATTAATAAGCAGATTAAGAAATTTTAAGTAATCTCATCAGAGATTATCAGTAAAAACAATCACTTTATCTAATAAATATTCAAACCTCAGCTGGATATAGATATAAACAAATCTGTTAAAGTAACACTGACTCCCTGATAGGGACCTGAGGAACAAAATAAATTACTGTAACAGACATAAAGAGTCCCATTAATTAAAAACAGGCTGGTATGAAGTCCTTTACATGAAAACTTGATTAAAATTAAGATTAGAACAAAATGCAGTAAAACATTTGCTTTATTCTCGTTTTATAAGCTGAGATTTTCGTTTTATCGGAACCAAACCTCTTTGTTGAAGGAAAAATGAATCGGATGATCTAACATCCACTGCAGCATCAGCAGAGCATCAGCAGGATTTAAATCACCAGAGGGCTTCTTCTGTTTCTTTATTTTGCTTATTTATGGACAGAGTTCCCTCAGCAGGCTTCATAGTTTTCAATTTAGTTCTTAAATCTGAAAAAACTAAATAAAAACAAACTTCTGTCCAGCTCTACTATCAGCTAAAACTGAACACAATAGTAAACGGTGTTCCACAGGGATTAGTTTTTAGTCCCTTTTTTAATAATCTGGAGCAGGATCTTAATACTGTTACCATGGAGACACCTATGGATCTAGGATCAATTAAGTCAGATATATTTATATGCTGATGATGCCACATTTTTACTTTTTCATTTCTTGCAGAACTTTGATTAGAATCTAAGCAGCTTCCAGTTTTTGTTCTGGATATAATTCCTCAGTAGCTCTACACACGTTAGATCTACCAAACTTGGTCCATTTATAGCTTTACTTGTCGATATGTTTAGAGTTTCATTGACTAAACAAAAACCTTGGATTGAACAGATTTGATCCTCTATAATTTAATTAGTCTGTAAATCTGTCAGAGTCTTGGTCTGTTTGTTCCTGTTTTCATTGGTTATCCATTTGTTGTCCTCTGCTGCCCTCTTGTGTCCTCCCTTGCTCTGTTTCTCTGTCCTGCCAGCACCTGTTGCCAATTTCCTCGTCAGCCCTCTCTTTGTCTCTGTCCCCTTTAAAAGCCCTCCCTCTTCAGTTCCTTGTTGCTGGATCCACGTCAAACATCTCGTCTTACTTCCCGTCTATCATCTGCTTGCCTTGTCTCGTCTCTCCCTGGCTTCTGGTTTTGGTTAATCCCTGATGTCTCCTTGGTTCTGGTACGTTTGGTATTTTCTGTTGGACTCTGATTCCTTCCCCTGGATCTGTTAACCGGAATAAACAGACTTTATTTCACCTCTGCCTACCGGTCTCTGCATTTGGGTCCTCCATACAAACACCGCTTCATGACAAAATCATTGAACTGGTAAAACTGTATAATTAAAAAGAGAAAATTAAAGGTCATCAACATTTAGACTATCGGAAGGTTTTCCACAGGATCTGTTTGAAACCATTTTGTTCCAGGTTGGGCCTGAATCTGGTGAAAATAAGTTTATATGATGCTTGATGTTCTTTTATAAAACCTCTCATTTCCTGCAGAACAGCTTCTGATCTCTGAGGGAAATCAAAAATAGAACAATTTGGGTCGCTCCTTCACGTTTGATCTAATTAGGGTTGAACAAATAAAAGCTCATTTTTATGTAAAGTTTAATATTAACATAAATCAGGATTTGGTGAGAAACATTCTAACCTCACACTTCTGGACGGTGGGCGATCTGGAGCAGTCCGTGTGGTTGTTTTTCTCCTCCGCCGTGTTGTCGCCGTCCTCTGGCACGGTGTCGGCCGACGCGCCCCACTGCTGGTTGCCGTAGTTACCCTCAGCGGTGCCCTGCGCCTGGCTGAGCTGCAGCTTGATCTGCCGGTTCTCCTCCTCCACTTCTCGGACCCGCAACTCCAGGACGGCTCGCTCCAGGACCTGAGCGGCGGGGGTGTCTGGCAAACAGGGTGCCAAGAGGAGGGAGCGGCCGTCTGAGGAGGGAAGCGCAGATTAAACTCAGGCTGTGCCTAGTAAAACTTTGGGATCTTAAACGTTAAGAGAGAAAACTGAAGAAATCTATGAGGGTTTGAATACTTTTAGCTGCAATGTAAAAGGTGTAGTTCTGTGGTTTTAGCAGGAAACAACGATCCTCTGAAGTGAAGCAGATAGAAAAATAACTGGTAAAAACATTTTATCACCAACTGGGGGTTAAATCTGCTAAAACTTGAACAATGTTGGAAAAAAAAACTATAAAAGGGCGTTAATGACATCTTCTTAACAGATTGTTAAAGAAAAAAATCATTAAACCAGCCTCTTGTTTTACATTTAAACACAGTCGCTCGTTTCCTCAGACCTCCAGACACACGAGGAGAATCTGTGGAGCTGAACTCTTGGCTCCCAATCATCACGTTCCCATCAGCGCCGCCACCGCACGCCGCTGTCCTCGTTTTCTCTTCCACAACACAAACATGTTGGGAATGTGAGAGGAAAGCGCTCTCCTCAGTCTCACACGTTAAAATTGGCTCATCACACTTCCTCCTCCTCCTCCTGCTCTTTTTTTTGGTTCTGTTTGAAACGTATTTGGATCTTTGTTTATAAAGAGACGTTCTTCAATGTGAAGGAAAATTAAGGTCAGTTTGTTCAATGTTACCCTAAAAGCTCATGGGATTAAAAACAAAAGGTGAATTTTTCACCAGAGACCAGCCTTTCATCAGGATCTGAATGTGGGAATAAGATGTTTGGATGAAAAGAACAAATATTTAGTAGAAAAAATGAAAAACAAAGATTTAAAACACAGAAGCACTGAAACTGTTGCACTCTCATAAGTAAATAAAATCATAAAGTTATTCTAAAAGGTTCTAAAAGACGTGGAGAAAATGTTTAGATATCTACTATCAGCTAAAACTGAACACAATAGTAAAAGGTGTTCCACAGAGATCAGTTTTTAGTCCCTTTTTTATGATTTGGAGCAGGATCTAAATACTGTTCCCATGGAACCGACAGAAACCATGATATTTTACTTTGATCAGACGCCATTGTAGACCATAAGCAAACCAGCAAAGGGACTAAACCGGACTCCATCATCTGGTTATACCATCTAACTGCTTCAACGGCTCATAGAACCGCTTCTGTTAATGCAATAAACATTTTTGCTTCAAAATATCATGTAACAAAGCAAACAGGTGGTAGGCCCTTTAGATCACATGCGGTTCACTGAGGCGGCTGCAGGGGGCAGTATAGCTTTAATTGGCTGTTTAATGACAACTTTATCCGATGACAGATAGAAAAGCTCAGAAAGGCTGAGTTTGATAAAAAATGGATTATACTAAATGTTTTGTCTATTATTAAAAAAATGTATAATAGTGACCTTTATGTTTTTAACATTCTAAAGTAAAAAAAATGATGACCCAAACAGAGCAAACAGGTTTGTGAGCGTATCTCTGATTCTGAAGCTTTAGAACTGAGAGCAGAAACAACAATTTAATAACGAAGAGAAGAGATATGAGCAATAGGACAAGTTTGGAGGGCAAGTAGAGGAAATCTGAGCTAAAATTGAAAATGTCTGCTCTTGGTTTTTGTCAGGAAAAACCCTCACTACAGGAAACTGATTGATTGATTGACTTTATTGATCTCACAGTGGAGAAATTTACTTGTTACATAACAGCAAATAGTCAAAGAAGAAGAATGTGCCAAAGAAATAAAATGGTGCATGGGATATATACAGTATATGACAGCTTATTATATTTATTGCAGAGTTATTGCAGCGCGTGTTTACAGGGGTATTTATATAGATGGATACGTATATTTATATCTATAGTTATTGCATTGGGCGTTACATATAGAGAAACAGGTTATTGCACAGGGTATCAAATAGTAAATTGCACATTATACAGTGCACAAGTTATTGTCGTAGTGTCATAGAGTCTGATGGCAGCAGGGATGAGTGACCTGCTAGTGCTCCTTTTTGCAAATAGGGTGTAAAAGTCTTTCACTAGAAGAGCTCCTCTACAGTCTGGTGCATCTAAAGGCTCTAGGTAAAGGCTCTACATGTATGTTTCCATATTTAGTGGAGAGAAATCGCTTGCGGCTGGGCTCTAAGGTTCAGGGAGGTTTTCCTCTGGGTATCAACCACCTCCTGATGTCATTGAGCTTTTAGTTCCGTCAGGTCTGTAACAACCTCCAGTGAGATTTTTCCATCTGTACAAGCTGAAGCTAGTGATAGAGACTAATCGGGTCATTTCTGACCTTTGAGCTCTAAAAACGAAGATAATGAGAATCAGGAGAACGGCTGGTTGCAGACGTCTTCTTTGTGTGATCAGATTTTATTTAGTGGGCCTGTTTTTTTCTGTCAAAAGGGCAGAAATGCAAATTGTGCCTTCTAGCCAGAATACTAGTTTCCGACTGAAGCATTTGCTGCTCTTCATAAATGCAAATGTTTGCAGCATCTGCCAAAGCGTGTGTCATCTCCTGTTTGTCCGGTTTGCCTATTGCTGCTCTGTGAATCGGATATGTTGCTCTGCATGATGCTGACTCATCTTTAAGTTTTCTACCGCATACTAAATGTAATAGTTATATCTGACGGCAGCGCTGAGGGCGTTTTAATCATGGGTTTCCAGGTAATAGTCACGCCCACTTCAAACAGAGCGGCAGTCTGTTGGAGCTCCGCTCATTTTAACCAAAGCGTCTCTATTCAGTCGCTGCATCATTGATGGAAATGTGGCAGCAGGGTTAGAAAAAGCTGTTTTCTGGGGAATTTTCTAAATTTGCCAGCAGCTCGTAATGCGTCGCCGGCTCCCACAGACCTCCAAAGCTTGCTTGTGTTGTTCTGTGCTGCACAGAGCTGAAGGCATGCAGAATAATCTGCTGATTATTTCCTGACTCTCTTTTATTTTTAGTGTATTTTGATTTAGAGATGCAAATATTATGATTTCCTAGCAGATTTTTTCCATCGAGGTGGAAACGAAGGAAATGGATGGATGCATATTTTTCGACATTAGATCAACTCTTTAAAATCCCCAGTTTCTATCAGGGACGGGGGTCTGGACTGGAACCGGGTTTAAATCCTGGAAGTTTGACTCAAACTGTTGAAAGCAGCTGAACATGTCAGTGGCTCCTAAAGCGGGTCCTCAGGGGCCCCAGCCTTTCATGTTTTCAGATTCATCTCTGCTCTAGCACACCTGATTGAAGCCTGTAAATAATCTGCGCATCAGTCAGGTGTGTGACTGATGAACAGATCCGTAGCTGCGTTTGACCAATGGACCATCTATCCTCTTAGAGCTTAGGCATAGCTTAAAGGTGATAGCTACAGTTAAATCCCTCCTGTCCAGTAAGTGGCGCACTCGTGCTCATCTGCTCTCATTTGCCAGGTCTAGTAATGCTAAAGATAACCAAGTCATGGGCTGCATCCTCCAAGGACGCACTCTACCTGGACTGGATCCTTCAAAGTCCTTGAAAATAAGGAGACCTGAAGAGTTTTAGCTGTGAATTCAAGGTAAGGCGACAGAGCAAAGAGCGGTGAAAGCTGCCTTATGCTCTGTCGCCAACCTTGAATCCTAGCAACCATGACAGTTGCTGCAAAAAGCAGGAAAAGAATGATTATCAACTTTTCAAAACTGTTTCTTTTTCATTCATTTTCCTTTTTTTATTGTAAAGTGGACAAAGACTTCACTCATGAGAATCCAGAGTGGAATAAAGATGCCAACATCAAATGTAATGATAGAAACCTTAGTTAAATAACCTGCTGCTGTCATTCTGCACATCTCTGATGTTGCTGCTATTTTCAAATATCCATTACTGTAAAAATGTCCATAGCTGCATATTGGTTATTAATTCTCCAGGTGAACAGTTTTTATATTGTTAAAACACTTTACAGTATTTTATTGTTTATCTTTTAACTTTTCACTATTATGTTATTCTTATACATTTTTCTGTCAAATAACTCAGCTCCGTTTGTGCAGCAAAAATTGTCGTTTGTGCTTCTTTGGCTTTGAAGATATTAATGAAAATGTAAAGGTCAAAAGGCCACCTTCTTCAAATTAGAAAAAATTTGTGTCAAACGTTTGTGCAGCAAAAAATTTTGTTTGTGCTGCTATCATTTTCAAGAAATAAAGAAATGTTTCTAGAGGTCATAAATGGTCAACCAGTCCCCCCCCCCTGGTGAACTCCCAATTTTCACCACTGTTTAGCGCCAAGTACCATTTCCTCTGATCACGGAGCAGCCGGCTTGCTTGGTCTCGCAATGAATCCTGGGATAACCAAGGATAGCGAGGATACATCGGACCCGTCCTTCAAATTGGGCTAAAACAAGGACGCATTTGTAGGCCGCAGAACGAGGACTCTTGGAATCCGACCAGACCTTGGCGCTGCGTTATGACGTAATCGGCCTTCGAATCTGGCCTTCGGAGGACGCGTCCCAGACATATCGAACAGAGCCAATGTTTAGAATTAGAAAACATTGAACATGTTCGGAAGCAAACCAACAACCTCTGAACGGCTTCAGAGCAACTTTACTTTCTAAATTTGGCACCAGAGGCTTCATCCTCGCTTTACTTCCTTTTTTCTTCTTCTTGGCTTAAATTGGAGGAATGTAGCATCAAGAAGAAGCCGGATTTCAGCTCTATGATGAAGCCTCTAGGATCCTGCAATGTGACTTCAACCTGCTGTTCCTGTTGCTGCAGAATCCTTTCACCTCCATGTTGGAGGTTAATATGAAAACGTGTTAAACAATGATTTCTAAACGCTTTTCAGTAAAACTAATATTTTTATTCTGCACCACTGTAGACATTCTGTTAATGGATTATTGTCTTTAAATTGTTTTGATGAAAAAGTTGTAGCTCTGACCTTTAAATCTCACGTCTCAGACAGGACCGGTTATCTAGTCCGGGGATTATTCAGACATTCCTGTTAATTACTGATTCTGTTATTGTATTTTAATTTTTGCCTTCTGGGATTCCTTAGAATAAAGAGTCGATTATGAATAAAATCTATTATTATTTCATATGTTGTGATTTAAACATTAGATCTTTTTCCCTCCATCATCATCATTTTTTTCCATATATCAAATTCCTAAAATGTCCTCTTTTCTCCATGACTCCTTCTTCTCTTAGATCTCTCCCCCCCCCGTTTCTTCCTCCCAGCCTCATATCGCCACATTCCTGTCGGCTGCAGCTGCTGGCATGATGGGAATGTTCACACCCTCGTCTGAAGGAAGCAGACGAACACATTCTTATCTCAGTCCAGTTAATTTTTAACTGATTGATTCTCCTGATGCTCTTGAGCTAACTGAGCGGTTCATCACGTCATTAACAACCTTTCACCTGACATTCAGACATCAGTCTGACGGCAAAACAAAAGCAGAATTCGTTTAAACGTATGGAAAAAATAATACGGTTAATTTTATGCTTGTTAGGGTTTTCATGACCAAACATTTTAAAGTTAATACCAGTATGGAACATAACAAAGGATTAAAACAGATTTTTTTTTTAAAGTAAATCACTAAAAGGATGCTTGAAGATATTTAAGAAAGCTTAAATTAAATTTTTTATAAATAAGCAGCAAAGAATCTTTTATCTTTTACTGCCTGCCTCAACCTAAGACCAAACTTGCCACTATGGGGGATAGGGCTTTTCAGGCAGTAGCTCCACGGCTCTGGAATGCCCTTCCAGAGTCCCTGAGAGCCCCACAAGGTGTGGAGGCCTTTAAAAAAGGTCTTAAGACTCACCTTTTTAAACAGGCCTTTTTAGAACTGTAAGTTTTGTTTTAAATTGTAGTTTTAATTGTTAGTTTCAATTGTTAGTTTTGGTACCACTTGGTGCAAGATGTATTACTGTAAGCCCTACAATTTAATCTTTATTTTTTATTATTACTATTATTTTTTTTTTTTATATATATATTTTTTTTTTTTCTTCTTCTTTTAATCTCTGTAGCACTTTGAGATTTCTTTGAAATATAAGGTGCGTTACAAATAAAATCTATTATTATTATTATTATTATAATCTGGTTGTTATTTGAAAGGTTAACCGCTTCATGAAGTGCAACATAAAACAGTTTATAACCTTTTTGAGTTTTAGTCGACTAAAACCGACTCATTTAGTGATGACTGAAATGTGACTAAGACTGATAATAGTTTTCATCCGGAAGACGGATGAAAACTATTATCTGTTGCTCAGTTGGAGGGGAATTAATAAATGATGGGATGTACTCAGTGTTTTCTCACAGGCAGCGTCATCGTTACATACATTTGAGGTTTGATTATTATAACATTATGACCTGATAAAGACCAGAACGTTTGTGTTTACGGTCATTATAACTGTAAATGTGTTCATATTCTTCACATCCTGTTAAAATCAGATGGAGTTTATTGATCGTTATTAAACTAGGCCTCATAAATCAGGGAAAACAGACTGGAGCCGCGGTGCATTAAATGTCTGTGGGTTTCCCCAGCTTCCAGTCAACACGCTGGCTGCTATGTTTGGACAGAAGTGCTGAGTGGTTCTCCTGTGGAGCCACGGCGGCTCTACTAGACGCCAGGATAAAGAATGGAGCCTTATGGAAAACCGTCTCTGTGATTCAAATGATGACTTTGTGTTGAGATGAATGAGAAAAGGTGGTGACCCGAATAAAAAAAAACGAGCCTGTTACGTAGCCCGGGATCTATAGACCCCATGGCTTTTTTTTGCTGGTACTCACTCTCCAGGTTTCCTGCCAGCAAGTAGAGCCAGGTGAGCAGGACCACGGCGGTCAGAGACGCCACCAGCAGCTTGAGGCGCCCGCGGCACAGCAGGTGCATGATGGGGCGGCGGCTCAGACAGTCAGGTAAGGGATGGGGTTCAGGTGGGGCTCAGACGGTCCTCAGCTCCCTGCAGCATCCTTTCATCTGAGGAAACAGGGTGAGAAACGGGTCAGAACAGGAAGCCGTCCCAGTTTAGGCTGGATTACTAATCCCACCAGGTCTATGCTCTAAATAAATACTGAGATATTTTCAGAACCAGTCGAAAGACAGTGTATATGAAACATTTCTACTATTTCAGATTTATCTCTGAGACTAAAACATTTTAGAGTTTACGATGATTCTTTCAAACCAAATAACATAGAAAGAGAAAACAAGGATGAGAAGAAATAAATCGATTATTTAAATGATCTAAAGTCTCACAGACAAGAGTCCTGCTCTGGGTACCTTGCGTGTAACCGCAGAAAACTTACATTTAGGGGTAGAAAAAAATATACGTATAAGTAAATATAAGTATATATAAACAGAATGCAGGTATCAAAGTTACTGCATGAATGAAACGCAGCTTCTGTCAACTCTGGACCAGACCAAAGGTCTTCCAACTTATTCGCTAACCGTTAGCTTTGATATTAGCTATAGCTCTGTTAGTGAGCAGCTCTGTCAGACCGATAAACATAAAAGCCAGTTGGGGTTTAAACTAGATCAGTTAAAAAATGAAATAACATTGACTTTCTGACTTTAATAAGGAGTCTGAGAATCCCCCGCCGCCGGGACCCAAAGTTTATGGCGACTATTGATATTTAGTTCCTGTGTGATTTATCGAGCCCCAGCCTGAATCAGCAGGTGGATCACAGAGCCTCACAGGGCCTGATTATATGAGGATCTGGTTGAGCTTCACAGTGAAGGTGCAGATTGGATCAAATGACTAATTCCAGTCGGATAAAGCAGAAGGAAGCAGAACGATGGAGTCAACAACAGTGGCTATTGTTACATGTAAACACAGGAAATCCAAAAAAGCAGAAAATCCAGATAAGCTGCAGTTAAATCCTCCCACTGTCACTCCGTCTCCGTCGCCACAGTGCTGAGCCTCATTAGAGCACCGGGCAGGGTGGGGGGGGTTATTTTTTAAACACCGAGACTCATTAATCCCACTTTAATTAGACAGAAGGCCGAGGGAAGCAGAGCAGAGACGGATGCCAGCAGGAAACATCCAAGTGGGATTTTCCAGAAGAGGCAGAGGAAACTTTGAGCCGAGTTTGGTTTGTCTTTCTGATCATTTCCTGGATCAATACAGAGCTGCTTCTGATCGAACAAAGGGTCCGAAATGTATCTACTTCAGGCACTTGGAAGGTGAGTATTGAAAAAGTTTCATCAGCAAAAGTGAAGGAAAACCAGAAAATATGCAGGATGAACAGAACCTCAAACAGAAAAAAAAAGATTTATAAATTAGATCAAATAAATTCTGATTTCACTGCAGCAGGAGAAAAGAACCCAAAAAGGTGAGAAAAATCCAAAGTTAAGCTTAAAAAAAGATTGATTGGTCCACAGGTGCAGCAGTTATCGTTTCCCCCAACTGTTATAAAAGCAGCACACATTTATCAGAGGTTATTCTGAGCCGCTCGGTGAATCTGCTTCTTTACTTCTGCAGAAGGTCAGGAGAATCTTCACCAGCATGGTGCAGGACGGCCAAACCTGGATTGGCCTTAGAACAAATGGATGTAATGACTAGATCAGGGGTCGGCAACCCAAACTGCTCAAAGAGCGATATTGGACAAAAAAAAAAAAATCTGTCTGGAGCCGCAAAAATGTAAAAGTCTTATATAAGCCTCATATAGCAACACGGGCTCTAAGTGCGTCATCCCACTATAGAAAAGGACGATATGGGCTTTAATATATAATAAGCATTCATGATGAAATGTTTATCTTGGAGCAAACGTAACATAGTAGCCTGAGGTGACGGAGGAACAGTGAACGCTCCCATCGGGCATCGCTTCACCGAGCGATCTCTATGGCTTTGACGCAAATTATTGTTTACATTTATTTATAATACAAATGTTTAAAGCATTGGAAAACATGAATTTTTGTTTGCAACCTGCACACCATATTAAAACCAAAAAAAAAACAGATTTTCATAAATTTTTGAAAAAGCTCCAGGGAGCCACAAGGGGCAGGCTAAAGAGCCGCAGGTTGCCGACCCCTGGACTAGCCAGTCACCAAGTCTCCATCAGACCCATTAAACACTTTTCTGTCCCACATGTGGAGTTTTTTAACTCCTCTGGATTAAACTGGGACTGTGGGATTGGGTCGGATTCACAGCGCTGGTCCAATGATCCAAGGATCAGTAAAGGGACAGAAAGCTGACCTTCAGTTGCCATCTTTCCCCAAGAGACATTATCAAACTTCTTTTTCATTGATTTCTTACATTACGTTTCCTCTTTTTTTTTTTTTTTCTACCGATATTCCCTGCTCTAACATCCTCTCCTCTGTTCAGCTGAGTCCAGATTAGAGCTGCAACTCAGGATTATTCTACAAATCGATTAATCTGTTGATTATTTTTTAGATTAATCCATAGATTCCATTGATAATAAGATAGTCAAAGGTTCCTTAAGGAAGACTTTTACTAAACTAAACCAGGTCAAACTAAAAAATTTTCCACTTGAGGAGCTCCAGATGGAGCATACTGACAGATAAGAAAAAGTTTTTTTATCTTATTACAATTTTGATACAATTGCTGTTCAAGGTGGGTCTCTCTGTCAGTTTAAGTTATATTTTAAGCTCTATACTCAAGTTAATGATTAATCAATTACTAAATTAGTTTTAATACTCGATTAATCAAATTAATTGTTTCAGCCCTAATCCAGATTAATAAACAAAGTGACCCACTGTTAGGTATGGTAGATAATCTGTAATGCTGTGGGCATTGAAATAAGATGCTGCTCTCTCATCTGTAAACGGGTTCAAAAGACACAGATTGTTTGTTTGGTGTTCATGTTACGCTGATGACGCAGTTTATTTTCTTCAAGGTTAAAATGTGTTTAAAGAAATCCGTGTCAAAGGAGCAATCTTTTAATTTTCCAAACTAAGTGAATAATTAACAATAACCGCGGAGGACAAACAGGAACACAACATCCTTCACAGAGGCTTTGAAGGCACCACAAATATCTGCTGTTATTGTGGCTCAAAGCGAGAGCAGAAAGCCCTCCAACACTCATTTAAACTCCCCAAGTATGATTTATTAGTTAATTAGGGAGGCTGATGTATGCGCTGGATGCCGTTAGGAGCCATGAAAGGTGCTGAGATGGGGAAGAAAAGAAGATGAATGGAGAGCAAAGATTAGGAGAAAGAGGTGAAGAGGTGACGGGAATTACTGGAAAGGAAAAATAGAGAGCGAAAGGACAAAGAGTGGGAAAAAAAGGAAATAAAAGGAGTGGTGAGATAAATACAGGGAACAGGAAAGGTGAAAGGAGGAGAGGCGATAAAAGGAACGCAAAGATTAAGGAGGGTGAAGGCAGAAAGATTAGATGACAAAAAGAAAACAAAGGAGTCTGACGAATAAAGGAGATAAAGCCTGAGAATCACGGGAGATAATAAAGAGGAGGGAGATTTTGTACAGGAGTTTAAATAAGAAGAGAAGGTGGAGGATAGCCTCCATAAACCCTGAGCATAAAAGTAAGGGACAGAACCTCTAAAGAGGCTTTTAACTTCCTGCTTCTGTTGATTCTGCAGCCGGACGACCTGCCTCTAATTACGGCTGTAAAACCCAAACCCTCGTCCGGCTTCCTGAGGAGGCAGAACCGCCGTCTGTCGTGTAAGCAGAGCTGAGAACGGCACCGCGGGGACGGCCGAAGCGGCTCGTGTGGGCGGCACAACAAATAACTCGCTCCAACGGCAGTAAATTAAAACACAACACACCCACAAACAGCAGAGTGTGTTATCCCGCTCAGCCCCGAGACATCATTTACTATTCATGGAAATGTTTGCTGCACAGACGCCGAGATCGATTCCAGAAAGAGAACATGCAGGTCAGTAAAGCCCAGAGAAACCCTGAGCCGGAGAACCGATGAAGGCCGGCAGAGAAAATAACAGTTTGGCTGAGATGACTTTGTTTCCTCTCCTGTTTAGAGCAGATGGGAGAAGTTCACAGATGTCCATGGAGGGGGGTAATCTCTGGGTACTCCCGCTTCCTCCCACACTCAGAAAAACCTGACTTAGGTTCACTGGCTTCCCTGCATTAAGAATCCCCCTAGAAACGAGTCTGTGGATGCAGCAGATAGATGGTAACCTGACTCCGCCAGATGGATTTGCTCCTCATATCCATCTGGAAACCTTCCGTTGAAGTAATTTGGGGAAGGGGCGAAAATACTGGTTAGCTGATTGGCCTATGTTGGTGATAGACGGGCCAAATAAACCAATCAGATCAACGAAGCATATGACGTACTAACAGAGCGACAACGAAGAGGAGCCAATTAATAGATCAAACTCTTGGTGAAACCAGTCGGGAGAAGAGCAAAAACATCTTTTCCTCTGAGAAAAGCCTCCAGAGCAGTGTTTTGCTCTTCTTTCAGTGAAGAAATACTCTGTAATTCCCATAAAACTTGCTCGATAGCCACGCTAACGCTAGTTTCATCGGCTGAAGCCGCCATGTTCTTTAGACTGAACTGTCGCGCTTCTCGTTGCGTCACACCTCAACCCGCCTCAAAGCCAACGCTGATTGGACGTTCGTTTGGTGAACGGCTCCAAATTTTCTTTAACGGAGAGTCTCCAGACTGATCTGCGAGTGAAACCTTGAAAGCTCGCGGGATCAGGATGGTCTCATGAGGCTAGATAGATGGTAGGATGCAGGTGATCTACCTCCTTGATTTCTCCGAGCACTGAGCATGCTGTCTTACTCCAGCTCAGGCAGAGTAAGAAAAAAACCCATTTACCAATTTATTGTTCATTCAAAGAAACTTTGCAGGGTTTCAGGAGATTCCCCTCCTTGAAAAGATAATCTGAACATGTTAGCAGAGAGTCAAATAGCCTGAACTAGAATTAAAACAGAGTTATTGGATAGATGGAGCTACAGCTTGTTAGAGCCGCAAGAAAGCAGAGCGGAAACAAGCTCTGTAAATTATAGAGAAGATGCTGCAGTAATGAGATTATTCTCTTCAGGGATCCTGAAGGTCAGGTTCGATGGGATAGATCAAAGTTGACTTTCCAGCAGGACAATAACCCAAAACATGCAGCTAAGCAGAGTGGTTCATTTTGTGAAACGGCCTAGTTAAAGTCCAGATCATTTCAGAGATGAGAGATGTTAAGGACAATGCTATACTACTCGGGAGTGCTCAGGAATCCCGGATGATTGATTCCCACTGATGAATGGAAGTGAAAAGATGAATTTCCTTAGAAATGTCCTCTCCTTCCTTCGTGGAGCTTCTCCTTAGAATATGCCATCTGGCCGAGCTGCAGCAAGAGACGAACGGAATGATAATCAAATTAAGAGCCGAACCCTGTGTGCCGGTTCTATCAGAGGGGCCGTTTTCTCTGCACTGGGCTAATCACAGAAAGGATGGCTCTGATTAGGAGAATAATCAGTCCACGCTTCTTCCATTAGAGGAGATAAGAGAGGGGAGTAGTAATCAACTCCTTCCACACTCTGCATTGACCCCCATGACCTCCATGAAGAGGAGCTACGGCTCCTGACATGCGTCTGCGTGACGTTCTGATTCTTATCTGTTAACCACTTCTTCACTGATCTGATATAGAATTAAGTTTTCTGAAATATAGGGAAGAAAAACTGGCTGTAAGAGATTAAAGTCTAAGCGGTTTTTAGAGGATCCCTCCTGTGCTCTAACCATTGATTTCATGGCCAGAACGAGGCGCTGTAATGGTTTTTTCCTCCTCTCTCTCTCTCTGTCTCTGACCCTTAATTATCTGTCCCGATCATCTGCTGAGGCAAAGACGTCCAACTAAATTTCACAGGGGAGCAGAAGTAAAAACTGACCATGACGGCTCATTGAGCGGCGTCTGTGAGGACGACTAATGAAACAGGACAAGCAAAGGGAGGAAGACGTGTCCAACCACTTTAAAAGATTACGTGGAAGAACGGTACTCCTTAAAAAGCAATCCTCTCCTGAATAACAACAGATTCTCAACGTATTTAGTAAGAAAAATCGTCCCAAACTTCTCTCCTACATCTTTATATTTCCTGATTCTCCAGACTCTGGTTCACGCTTAACACTAATTTACAGCCAACTATGGATATTTATCACAGACTTGAAGAAAGTGTCTTTCAAAACAGGAGATCTACAGAGGTTTATTACTCCAGTTAAAGTAGAAATCCTACTGTTTTAAAAACATTTTTATAGAACTTAGAGCATCAACTTAAGCTGTTTACTCCAGTAAAAGTGTTAAAGTACCATTTTTAAAACTACTTAAAGTATAAAAGTAGAAGTAATGCAGGAAAATGTTAAAGACAGAAGCTTTACTGCACTGTCCTATTAAAGGAAGATTTTTCTACAATTCTGAAAGAAAACTTCCTTAGATTTCATTTTCTTAGTTTTATAGCTAATGGTAACAGTGTCAAAATGAACTTTGCATAATCATGAAAGACTATTTATTTTGGTATGTGAACAACAAGTTGGGGCAGCACCGAGACCAACCACAAAGAAATAAATTGTCTGAATGTAACAAATTATTTTGATGTTTTGTTTTTTTTAACCAACAGGCCATGAAGAAAATGAGCTTAAATGAAACAAAACTAATAAAAATATCAGGGGAAGTAAAAAATAATTACTCTAGTAAAGTATAGACAACCAACATTTCTACTAAAGGAAACAAGTATTTGTACTTTGTTACTTGACGCCTCTGGAGATGTGTAATAAACCCTGAACCAGGATCCTACAACCTTCTTTACTGGAAAAAAACAAATCCCGTTATATTCCTCAGTTTTCTAGAAGGAAAGAAAAACTGTGAATGTTAAGAAATTAGCATGTTGACCAGACATGGTCACCAAACAGAAACTATTTGCTTTTTGTCAGTTTGAGGGTTTTAGTTTTTCCAGTAACATCTGCTGACATAAACAGATGTTACATGGGACAAGTCTTCGTTCATATCTTGTCCCATTTTAGCTGCCAAAACAAACAAAAGGAGTCTGGAACTGATTGGCTTTTTTAGCTGTTCCACCTTGGTGACCCTTAGCTTATAGTCGCCTGAAACCGATCTGTGCCGAGTTCAGACCAAGCTTGGATCAGTTCACCGTGCTGAGTTGGTTCTTACGTCCATTTACACATCACCATAGCACGGTTCCCCGCCTCCTGACGACAGTCCACGATACTACAGCTCTCAAGGCGGGAATTAGGCAAAAAAAAACTGCGGCGACCATAACATTCAGGAACTGATGTTTGTGTACATTAGTTATACTTGGTGGATTGCAGAATGTCAGGCGAAGAGGGCACCCTTCTCAGTCTCATTATCACTGCGCTGTTTTGATCCCATTTACTGTATTTTCAATAACCTGAGAAGTTTGTGTTGTGAATAAGTAGAGATCTGTGAATTACAAAGCCAGAAAACCCACAAAATGACTCAGCAGACTGTAAATAGGAGTTGAGGCGGTCTGCTCAGGCACTCTTTGTTGAACTGTTGAACTAATACTAGACTCAGCGCGTTTCGGTGGTGTCTGGCACGGTCCATGTCAGCTGTGTTCCATTTAAACAACAGTTATCTCGGTTACGGCGGTCGGATCGTTCTCAGCATGCTTTCTAAAGGATAGTGTAGAGGTGGTATAAGATAAAACAGATAGAGGCAACAGGGCGTACCCTAGAGATGAACGAAGGACTCCAGCTTTCCAAAAGAAATTAGATTTACATCAATTAACGATGAATCTAGCTGAGTGAAATAATTGCTTTCATGTGTTGGTAGAGTTAGGATTTGGATGGTTTTAGTAATGCCACAGTTTCACAATCTACATTACCAATCTGTTCAGAATGTCCCTGACATGTTAGCTACAACCCAGCACCTTGCTTTCCTTTGAAAAGGTCAATGAAACGCTGTGTCTAAGTAAATAAAAAGGTCATCATCGTCATCACTTACCGGAACTAAAGACAACATCTGTGCCGCTGTTCAGGCTGAGCTGTGATGGGAGAGAAAAGCTAGAAGACTAAACGACACCTGGAGACAGCAGAACCCTGCTAGGCTCAGAGGAATCATGCCTTGCTAACGAGTTACAGGGAGATATCGATATCAATCTATATCAGAGTGAACAAACCACCACACACCTGATGTTGGATTCCCTTCCTTCAGTTCGCTGCATCACCGCCTCTGACACATGACCGCAAAAACACAAAGCGAGGCTAAATCCGTCCACTTATTCAAACAAAAAGTATATCATCACCACAATATTAACGAGCCATCTTTTAACTTGTGGCTGATCTGATTGTAGTGTTCTGAACGGATCAGATGATCACACACGATGCTAAAGATGTCCACCATGTGACCGACGACCAAGAAGAGAGGGAAGGCTAAAATATCGTAAGCTTAATCTGATTATGTGCAGCACTAGTTCAGTGTTTAAGAAGCTTCACTGCAGAACAGAAGAACATCTGAGGTTTTATTTCAGGCTCCATTCCTGAACAGATGGAGGTCCACCATGTTGCTTTGGCGGGACCGTAAACTGAGCTAACGCTAAGCTGGGTGGTCTTCACAAAGCCATATGGTCCGTTCTGCCATCAGGGTCTGAAGCCGCTGTGCTACTTTACCAGAACGCTTTAGGAGACTTTTGATCTCAGTCACTTTATTGCTTGTTAATTAAATCCTAAATAAATAAGCAAAAGAAAGAGCTCTGAGCGTAATAATTGACCTCTGTGCTATAAGTTGCATATTTTAAAGTTAAAGAATTTATTTGCCCTCTGATGGAAAGAAAAACAAAGCAACCTAATGACATTGGATCTTGTGGTGTAGATTAATTAAACCATGAAACATTGATCTATGTTCTGCAGCAGGATTTCATCTAAAAAATCTGGATATATCATTTTATGGACATATAGGCTCTACTAACAAGACAAGGTCTAATTGCCTGACGGAGTTTATGAAAAAGTTTGCTGTCCTTACAATTCAATTCAGTTGATTTATTTATATAGCGCCAATTCACAACACGTGTCATCTCAAGGCACTTTACAATTCAACCAGAACACACATTAAAATTGAATCAAAGTTTTCTATCTAAGGTAAACCAGTTAGTTGCATTGACTCATTGACTCAATCCCTCACTAAGCATGCTTGTGACAGTGGAGAGGAAAACTCCCTCACAACAGGAAGAAACCTCCAGCAGAATCACGATCAGTGTGAGCGGCCATCTGCTCAAAACCAGCTTGCATGTCAGAGGATTAAAGAGAGCAGATCCAACCGGTCACAGTCAGAGAAATGGACTACAATGACAAAAAGAACGATTTCAAACATCTAGAAACAAAGGTGTTGATGGCAGCAGCACAGCTGATGTTTCTCTCCAGGATGGAGTCACAGCCAAACAGGAACAGACCAGATGAAGCTACTATGAGAAAAAGCAGAGAGAGCAGAACGTTAGAGATTGAACTAACAGATTCTGCAGAGTGGGAGAATAGAGATAGAATGAAGCAGAATGATGAAAAAGGGGTCCCTATGTCCTCCAGCAGTCTAAGCCTATAGCAGCAGAACTATAGAGATAGATCAGGATAACCTGAGCCACTCTAAAGGGCTGGTTATACTCCTGCAGCAGTGTTTCGCAGTGAGCTTGATGCAGACATTTTTGATTTATGCCCAATATTGAAGCGTGGTCTAGATACGGCCGAGGCGGTGAGGAAGTGGGGGCGAGTTTGTCTGAGAACGGAGGGACATGAGGGCCAAAAAGAGTGGGGATGCAGGTGGAAAAGGGTCCCAGCGTTTCTGCACACCTCGCTCTTCTAGCGGGTCAAACTTCATGAGTTGTTTTCCACAATTTCGGTCATAAAAACAAAACAAGCCGGCCTCCTGTCTGCAGTCAGCTACAATTTGGGAGAGGAGCAGCAGAGTGTTTGCGGAGGGGGCGGGGACGTCTTTTTGTTCACTGTGACACCTACACAGAAGATCTAGTCTGCAAGTATAAATCAGCATTAACTATAAGCTTTATCAAAAAGGAAAGTTTTAAGCCTAGCCTTAAAAGTAGACAGGGTGTCTGCCTCACGGACTAAAACTGGTAGTTGGTTCCACAGGAGAGGAGCCTGAGAACTAAAAGATCTGCCTCCCATTCTACTTTTAGAAGTTCTAGGAACCACTAATAAACCTGCAGATTGAGAGCGAAGTGCTCTGTTAGGAACATAAGGAACAATCAGATCTCTGATATAAGATGGAGCTTGGCCATTTAAGGCTTTATATGTGAGAAGGAGGATTTTAAATTCTATTCTGGATTTAACAGGAAGCCAATGAAGAGAAGCCAGGATAGGAGAGATATGATCTCTCTTTTTCATTTTCATCAGAACTCTGGCTGCAGCATTTTGGATCAGCTGAAGGCTTTTAACTACAGTTAAACTCACAGCAGAGGAGATAGAAAATTTTTTAATGGTTCCTGAAGAACAGAGATATGCACAAAGCTTTGAATCAGAACTGAAAGCATGTCTGTTTTCTGGAGTTTTTCAATCATTGGTCAGAGATCATTTCATCACATCCATCCATCCAGAGGCGGGTCACCAGTCTATCACGGGGCAACACAGAGACAAACAGGACAAACAACCATTGACGCATATACTAAGGAGAATTTAGAGAAGCCAATTAACCTAACATTCATGTTTTTGGACTGTGGGAGGAAGCCGGATCCCCCGGAGAAAACCCACACATGCTCAGGGAGAACATGCAGAAGGACCCAGAGACAGGAATCAAACCCAGAACCTTTTTGCTGCAAGGCAGCGGTCCTGCACCACTGAGCAGCCCATTTCATCACCTCCTTCCTGTCATATTATTTGCTTTTTTTCCCCTTTTTTTAAACATGTTTTTTTTGCTCAGCTTTAAACTGTCTGATCAGCGGTTTATTCCTTTGTTTTATTAGTATTTCTGGGGTTTAAAAAGCCAATAAATGTTTAATGTTTGCTTCCTTTATTTGTTCCAAACAGCAGGAGTTTCCTCTTGTGTTTAGTTGCTGCTGATCAATAGAGCCGTTCTAATCCTCTGTCTCTCCGTCAGGCTGATTCGGTTCTGTCAGAACATGAAGGATCATTTGGCTCCGAGCTTCAGGTTTGGATTTGAATGCCTCCAGGTGTCAGAGGCGTGCCGGGTCTAATCTTCAGCATAGTCTCCCGCGGGTCGGCTCTGATTCATCAGAGGAGTCCTGGGGGGGGATCGCCGTCACTCTGACTGACGGTGACCTTTTCCTTTCAGCTCCCTGCGGGCCGACAGACACCGATCGGCGACCTCACACCGTCTCACCCTCGCACGGCTAATCTCTTCCCTCCTTTTATGAACCTCTCAGGCTGTTAGCGCCCTGTGGACCAGGTGCTGGGGTTCTGTAATCCAGGAAAACTGTGTCGCCGTGCGTGTGTTGGTTTTGCATCATACAGGTTCAAATCCCAGCCCTTAGAAGCGTCCATGTTCTGCTGGTATCAGGCCCTCCGACGCCTCAATGATACCTTCAGACAGTCAGTATGGGTCATGGACCCATACAGAAAAAATACTTAATAGGTTAAAAATATATTTATGGTTAATTACCGTTTTTAATTTGTGCACATCCTGAGAGGCCAGTTTATTAGGTACATGTTGGACCTACTTCTGCTTTCAGAACCGTGTCCCTTATTTCTGGGACTGATTGAACAGGAAGACCCTCAGGGGTTTAGCTGCTGATCTATGGGAATCTACCGAAGGCCTCAGAGAATCTTCACCTTCGAGAAGCCAGTTGGAGAAGATCTGAATGTGAAACGCTGTGGTGATAAAGGCAGAGCAGCAGGTTTTTGCCCAGTCCATGTCTCCCTGACCATCGTTTGTCCATCTGAACCACCGACTCTAACCTCAGCAGATCCTCCACCATCTGCCTGCTGCAGGAAAACAGGCCTGAACATGAGCAGGAATCCCATTCAGCCGTGGTTCTCTGCTGTGACCAAAGCGTTCGGATAAAAGAAAGAAAGCTAAGTTAAAGTAATAAATAGGTCAAAGTGAAGGTGAGCCGTAAACTCATCGCCTTTTCAGCACCTCCAAAAAACAGTACATGTTTTAAAAAGAGGGACATATAGAGAGGAGGAGGCATTCAGAGTGTCTTATTGTTAAAACAATAATCACTGTATTTAAATATTTCAGCTTCACTATATCTAATAAAGGAAATTGGAATCAGTGGTTCCGGATTTTATCTACATGCTGCTGCAGATTCCAACAGCTCCACAGAAGCCTTCCAATCAGACATCTGGGTGTTCGCATACGAGGATACGTGGGATCATCTTCATTTCCAGAGCTAAAAAACAGGAGCTAAAACCCCTCTGAGGTACAGAGCTGCTGCAGGAAACACCTTCCTTCAGGAAGAACATGTTTGTAACGTTTCATTTAGGAAAAACAAAGAGTAACGGATGGAAAATAAAGAAAGAAACGCCTGAAATCGTTCAGAGGACCTAACAGCACAGAAATAGCAGCAGTGACCTTTGCTCCGTCTTCCCACCTGGATACTTCCTGTCCTACGATCCAAACAAGCAGAAACAAGTCCAAGTTCAGTCACTGTGGGGGAGATCCGCTCTTCCTCCTCATAATCCTCCTCCGCTTCTTTTCCCAGGGTCTCTGCAGACTTCTGTCCCACTTCTTCGACCTCTGCGGCTCCTGTAGGTCCTCCTTCCCTCTGTCTGCTCTCCTCCCACTGCTCCTCCTCTTCCTCACACACAAACGGGCCATAAATCGCCTCCACCTCCCAGGAAACCGCTCCGATTTCAGCCTCCGCTCCCCTTTTCTTTTTTCATGGAGAAAAGAAAGGCTCATCCAGGAGAAAAGAGCGGTGTCACCTTTCATTGTCAGGAACACAACAGAGGAGCTTGTTTCTGAGCCGAGGAATGCACCGGGTCCCTCTGAGGCCTTGTTCACTGCTTTTCAGCATCACTTAGAGTTTCACTCAACTCTTAAATAGTTTATATCTCATCCAAGAAAGGCGTTTTATCACTGCAGCGCTGGAACAAAGCGTTGGCCAGGTTTAAATCTGAAAACATCCCAGAGGATGCTGCTTCATCATCATCATCATCCAATTAGAAGCTAACCTAATCATCATATTATAAAATATGATGTTTATAAGCGCCCCCTACAGGTTAATCATTTATAAACAACAGCTGCTGATGATTCAAACTAGCTGTTTTATAAGCAACGCTGCAGAGTTTAGAAATCCACCTGCACTAAAATGTGGCATAAGATTTTTTTTAGAAACAGACAAACATGATGCTTCAAACTCAGTCTAATATATTTTAATGACAGGTGACGTGTTTTCTGTTTTTTTCTTTTACCAATTCTGAATCGATTCTTATTTTAATACCTAAAACTTTCCTTACGGCTTAACTACTTTTGATAATCTTGCTGCTGAATGTGTTAGGAATCCAGTCTGTGTGGGTTGGCCTTCTCCCCCTGGAAGGATTGTTAGTGTTTCACACTGAGCAGGGGATTAATCTCCATACGTCCCGTTCAAGTTCTCCAAGGAAATCTAAGTGGCAGTCCGCTCCATTGCTCCTCAGGAACTAACCAAACCAAAACCTTTCCGCCCTCCAACGAGCCCCCCTATCTCTGGAAAAACCCACACCGACTGGATTCTGGGTAGAAATCTTTCACCGCAAACGTGAGTCCAGTTTACCTCTGTTTTTGCAAGACGTCGTTCAAAGTTACCACGGACCCTGAACTAACCACTGTGAACTTCCCTTCTCACTTCCAGTTCCGGTTCACCAGCTCACTGAGTTCCCCTGAATCACACCCAACTATACTCCTCAATAAACCTGTTAAAATTTGACTCTGGTTTTCTCTGAGTGGTTTCCTGCATGTGGGTCAGATCTCTTTAAAACAACATCACAGAATGTTCATATAGTACTAGTTAATGCTGGGCGAAAAAAATCCTAAATCACGATATGGACAATTTATAACGATATATATTGCAATATACCCTGATTTTCAGCTAATCTCTAAAGAATATAATTTGTTACTTTTTCAACTTTATTTGGAAGTGACATTTACAGAACTGTTACAAATGAGAAAAAATAAATCGGAGTTGAGCAATATATGCATCAACTGGCAACAGATCATTCGGAGGTAGCGTTACAGTAGCCTTCACAATTTTTTTCCAAATCCTAAAGGTATTTAAACTAAATTACTCCGTTATCTTCGGACAGATATGGTTTTTATTTTGGCAACATTCTCTCCATGTTTCACACCGTGCTTTACCTCAGTGTTTGGAACCTGATGCATTTTTTGGTGGTTCTTTAGGTGATAGAACAGGTTTATTCTGCTGCTGTCCGGAGAGGGAGCAGTTTTGTAGCATAGCTGTTTGCTCCGGGTCAGACTTCTTAAATCCAGAGTCTAATCAAATCCCTCTTTTTAGCTGCCTGCGTAGCTGTCTCTGTTTGACTCTCTGAGTTTAGTAAAGCATGTTGAAGACTAGTGTGAGTCAAAAGCCCTAAAGCAGCATTATGTGCAAAACCACAAGACGCCGCTTCTTTGTAGAGTAAAATAAATTAATCTTGTTTATCACTTATATAAGCTGTCCAAGCTACTACACCAATAGGTTCATCATAGTCTACCTTGCAAAATATTTGCTTAAATACAAGATAAAATGGTTATAAATGATTGAATATAATTAGAACTATAGACCCTTTTCTATTCCCCAGCACTAGTACTAGTATCATTGTGCTGAATGAAGACACAGTGGTTTAAAATTAGGTAACGGCTAAAAACTGCTTTCAGTAACAATAACTTGAGTTTGGAAGAGTTGAAGAGAATCTGTTCTAAAACGTAAAAATCGGAGGGATGAGCTTTAAGCTTCTGATTAAAGTGGTTCTTTTCTTTAGGTTTTACTAAAAGTACTGAAACGATGACTGGATTCACAGAGCAGAACCTGAAAGAATCTCAATCTGTTAGAAACAAAAACTTTAATGATCCAGTTAGAGGCAAAAAAAATCTTTAAGGCAGAGCTGGAGGAGTGGTTAGAGAGAGGAGGGGTCAGAGGTCATCAAAGAATGAAATGAAACCTGTTTTTTTAACTACAGATAACATTTGGTGCCTTTTAATCAGCTTTTTTTTTTTTATTCTAACCTCATTAGTACATGTCTGAACAGAAAATAATAATCAAATTTAACTGTTTCAATTAAAGTTCTGACTAAATTAATTCAATGAGCTCAAGTTCAATACACAATTACATGTATCAAAATTAAACAAAACATTTGATTTGTAATAGTGTTTATAAAACATTTCATCTGTTGCACTTCATAATTTGAATATTACATATTTTTATTATGCAGCTAAAGTAGAAATAGGACCTTTTTTTCACGGGGATCTATTTTCCTATCATCTTCAGAGGAGTGATTTTAACCTGTTTGTTCCCAGAAGTTGGAGGTTTGGTAATGCAAGCGTTCTTTATGCGTATTTGATGCCAGATCAGTGCGTTGTCTCCTCGCTCGGCCGTCTTCCTCTGATTTAACTCTGTAAACCATCTGTGATGCAGACAGACATGCTGCAGGTTTTATGTGGAACCTGCGCAGAAATCTGAAGGCTCCAAACACACCCGGAGAACCTGGCATCAGTCTGCAGCTTTATGTCGCTTTAATCTTTTGTCTGTTCATCCAGCTTCTTCCTCTGTAGGTTTTTTTTTTTTTTTTTCCTAAGCCTGAAGGCATGAAACTCTGCACCATCAAACATGGTGAGGGAGCGCCGGCTCCACAATTACAGAGCACACAGTGGGTCTTTGGCAGCAGCGCGCGCAGAACGAGCCAGGGCACGCTGCATGCCTGAGTTAACAAAGCTCCGCTAATAGATGCTTCATTAAGGTTGGAGATCAGTGGAGTGGATCGGCGGAGGGAGGGGTTGTGGGAGCTGGGAATGAGGATGCAGCTCTTATCTGGTCCCCAGACGCCACTCACCCTCCTCCTGACGCGGCGGCTGCAGGGGAACTCAGCAGGACAAAGAGAGAAACCTGGGAATGTCTGTCATCACCTTCTGTGATGAAAACTGGGAGAGGAGCTCAGGGAAAGCTCAGCCTGAATCTCTACACATTCCTGGGAACACTAAGAGACAGAAAAACCACCTTCCGGGAGGTTTTACTTTCCTCCTTAGATCTTTCATTTCCTCTGACATCATTCTGCCAAACGAAGCTGGCAGATGAAGCAAGAAAAATGTTGTAATGATCTGCCCTGATGGCTGGCCTTAATTGTTCATTTCACTCGTCTGTCTAACTCTGCCCAGACTCTAATTATCACTCATGTCCTCCACTTGCATCTGTTCCTTTATATTTGGTCAAGCCCAGCTATCATGGCCAGATCATTGCTTGTTTGCTGTGTGTTTGTTTATGCCTGTTAGCCTGTCTGTTTAGTTTAATTTATTTCATGGTTCAGGTCCTGGTTCCTGGCAGCCAGCGGATTGAGAGGGTTTGCGTTTCTGTCTTGTCCTCTGATTGTGTCCTGGTTGTCCTTCATGCAGCCCTCAGGGTTTTGGCTCGGGACGCGGCGACGATCAGTTTTATTCCCGTAAGCCCGGCTCCAAGGGGAGACCAGTTTAAAGTTTCCTGCAGAAATCCCGGTACCATGTCCCGTCTCTGTTTCTCTCAACCACAGAGCCTTTCCGTCTGCATCTGTGCCTGCCTGGAATTCCCTTTTCCCTCTGTTCCTGTTTGGATCGTAACTTCTGATCAGCTGAGGTCTCCTGGATTCCTGGACTGTTCCTGCCTGCTCTGTTTTCCTCTAACCTGGACCGGCCCCCAGCCTGTTCTCCGGCCTGCAGCATCTGGGAAATTCTGGGCGGTAAAAAAGTATTTAGCTCCAAAAGAAGCATTTATTTAACAAACTAAATATTTAATTATAATAAAACAAATTCGTTTGCTGATTTTTTTTTTTTAAATTGACAATCTAAATGAATGAATGGCCATTTCTGAATTCACTAGAATGTGAGTACGGAGTTGTGTGGCGAGGAGAGTATGGACCCTGGGAGAACGGCAGCACGCAGCTGAAATCTGGGTCAATTGGAACAGAAACATACTGATGACATCACCACACGCTCAGCTCGTATGGAGCTGCATTGAACCTCCTGTTAATAATAGTCCCTAGATAACAATTAATTCTTACTTTATCATTTAGTGGGGAAATTAACAATTGACACAGACAGATACACACAAATCAAACGAACATTTTGCCAAATAAAATCAGAGGCAGCGGTCCTTCACACACGGCTATGCAGAGAGACGGGCTAGGATTAGCCCTGGCTGCCATTACCCTCGGAGGTCCGCTGGTTGCCACGGTCCTCTCAACTTCGGACATTTTTTTGTCAATTATGCACTAAATCAGTAAATGGGCCATATAGTGAGCTTTAAAGTATAATATTGTTGCCTCAAATGATCTTTAAACGTACTTTTATTGAACAACTGCAACAGAAAAGAGACGTTTGAACTTAATCCTCTGAGCTCTGTGCGCGCTTACCTGGAAGCTGCTGCTGCCGCAGTGCATGCTGGGATAGCTGTCAATCTCAATGGATAAGTCTGCTTTGAACATACTCTGTATGGAGGATCAAGAACGCCATCCGGGGACTTTGTCCGTTCTCTGTCTTATGTTCTTGTGAACTGGAACGGTACTATTGCTGAGGCTGATGGCGTTACACAGGCACATGAGAACGCACAAGAAACGGTCAATTGACATAGTGAAAAAATAACCCCCTTATTTTTATCTTAAAAAAGCTGAATAACCATAAATATTGCTCCAAATTATTTGACTGCTTGACTTTAAACGGCTCACCATACATGATGTTCTAGTTTTACTGGAAGATTTTCATAAAATTTTCATAATAAAATGTTTTTACTAGAAGCAAACACTGGTTCTTATATTGGTGACTTCTTTAAAGACCAGAAACAAATAGGAATAAATCCTTTTTATTGTAAAGGAACCTTAGAAAATTCTCAATATGTGTGACATTAAGCTCCTTATTTTTTGTTCCTAAGAAGATAAAAGTTTTATATTTATGCCATTAATTTGTAACTGATGCATTTCTTCCAGCAGAGAGGCGCCAGACAGCATCCTGTCTATCTTTAAATGTTTTACAGCGACATCAGAGCGGAGTGGAAGCCAACAGCTTTCCAACCAGCAGAGGTCCGCAGGTCAACAACGCTTTCCTCTGTTTCCTCCAACAGAAACATCGACCCCGCCGCCTTCAGGCCTCTGGCTGGGAGTCGTATCAGGAAGCGGATCCCCAGACGGCCGGACAGCCCAAGCGTCAACACTTCCCTGCTCGTTATGGAGTCAGAGGTCAGATCTACTGTCCCTCAGGGGGGGAATGTAACTAAACACTGGAAGCACTTTAACACAGAGAGGCTAGGCTTTTCCTGGCACACATGGAGACTGGGGAGCTGAGGATGGGGGGGCTTTGGTTTCCTTACTTTGCATCTGCTGCAGTTTGCTTCTTCCAGTCTTAAATCTGAACTCTAAACTCTTTGCACTAAATTAGCGGGCTGAGCTAATGTGAGAAACAGCCCGGTGGGTCCCTCATCGCTGCTGTTCATTCACAGATTGGGGGGAGAGGGGGGCTTTTACCATCATTGAAGGGTCCAAAATAAAAACAGAAAAGGATTCTCTGGACATGACAGGCACTGAGAGCTAAATATAGCAGGTAACGTTCTGGTTCATTCCTAAAACAAAAAAACAAACTTTAAAAACCTCCCAGAATTCAATCAGTCTCCTTCAGACCCGTCCAGACATGGACATCCAACGAATCTGACAGGAAGCACAGCGGTAATGTGACAGGCAGCCAAGAGGTTTGACTCTGGAGGAATTACGGATACGCACAGCTCAGGTGGGAGAACTCAGTCCAACACTCTGCAGATCTCAGGACAGACCGTTTGTTCAAAGCCATGTGTGGAGGATGAAACTACAGGAAGAAAAACGGTGCTGGCAGGATCATGCTGTGGGGAAATTTACCTCAGCTATTCCCACTGCATGCACCGTTATTAGGCAAGTTGTCATTTTATTTTTGTGCTGATTTGCTTCCATCCAATAAGCATTCAGGTTTATGTTAGAAAATATGCATAAAACAAAAAATATTCAATAATATAACTCTGCTTATAGTTGTCCAAAAGATGTAGAGTTGATATGAGGATGGATGTGCAGCATAAGGTAAGTTAAATACAAGACTTTTTAATGCTACTTGAAATAATGTGAAGTAATGTTTATTTTAACATAAACCATAATTTTCTGGCCCAGTAGAAATGTTTCAAATAGTGAAAACTTTCCAGGGAGGAAGAGAGGTAAAAAAAAAAGAAGTAAAAACACAAACAGATATATTTTAAACAACCACCGAACTTCATTTTGTTTCCGACTCAAAGTCCACAATAGCTCGGCTTTTATTGTCGACGAACGGCAAACGTCATCCGGAGATCAGGCGCTACTGGCGCTGTTGTTGTTGGAAATGCTGTGGAGGAAGGGAACAGAGAAATACCTGCCGCTTCTCTGTAACTTGGTTTAACGCTTTACAAGTCTGACTTCACCGCCTCGATTCCCATCATGCCTCGTCCACATTCCCTGTTTCTGGGTTTAGCCATGCAGAGAACTCTTGGCTGGATACACAGTTTTCCTTGAATTTCCGCTTCTGAACGTTGCCCAGATAAAAAGTTAGCGGCGCATCACCCCAACGTCCGGCCGTTGCATCGTTTTTACTATCGGGATGGAACCACTAATGGTTAGGGTTGTCAAAAGTATCGATACTAAAAAAAAAGTATTGATACTGAAACGTTGTATCCGGATAAAATACTCATTTTCCAAAGTATCGATACAGTGCTTCCACCAGTGGCACCTAAACAGTCATTCATCTAAAGTGCAGAATAGAGGGAAATGCACTTTCTGAACACTGTGTGATTGAATAATTCTACGCACTTTTCAGTTTCCGACATTTTTTGTAACAGGTGGGGCTGCTGAGAATTATTTTTGTTTTTTAACTGGTTTGGCTAGTGTCGTTGTTATATCTGCAAAGCATAGCCAAGGAAGGAACACTTAATTTTAATTTATACGTTTTTTTATCAAGCTTGCTTAATATTATGCAAAGAAAAAAAGCTCAAAATATAGTTCTTATTGTTTATTGTATTTATTTATTGTATTTTGTTTATTAATGAAAATATTTCTGTAGAATTTTAGAGTCTTTGTTTTTATTCTTGTGGTATGGAAAATGGTATCGAGTATCGAATAGTTTACTTAGTATCGGTATTGAGTTGAAAAGTTAACTAACGTGAAAACCCTACTAATGGTTACAGTGAACCATTTGGTAAATGTAAAAATTCATTATTTTCATTTACCGTAATTTTCTGACTATTAGCCGCACCTGAATATAAGCCGCAGAAGCTAAATTGCATGATTTGTACATATACAAGCTGCACCGTACTATAAGCCACAGGTTTTTTTATGTTTAACACAAAATTTCTTGCGTTTGCAATGTCATTCTTTCTCGCTGTCGTTCTGTCTCGTACCACTCACAGTAGAAGTCTGCTTCCGGATGACCTCCGCATTCCCGCGCGCGCGGCTACCGTACTTGTGTGTTGAAGCAAATGTGATGTCGACATAGTGGGTGGTAAAATCCATAGATTTAGGTATTACCCTAGTGGCCGTTAGCTGTGAAAGTCCATAGATAATCCGCGTTGTTATATAAGCCGCAAGGTCGAAAAATGGGAGAAAAGTCGAGGCTTATAGTCAGAAAATTACGGTATTTTATTTATGACGTGGTACCAATTTAAAGACCTATGAAAAACTGATTGAAGACATTTTAATACCAATTAAGGCCTTAGTCTGATATTGAAGAATTCAATGCCTTGTAAGACTTTGTAAGGATCCATGGGAACCTTGGATGAAGGACCCTTCAGCCTAGTCTGAAGAGGAGGCTGAGCGAATCTGATCAGACAGAACTATGATAGGGGGGTTAAGATTCAAGTGTTTTGATGGCACAGAGACTTAAATCAAATCTAGAAGTGGCTCTTGATCCATTCAGGACACATTTTCCTTCCTCTTCCCAACGAGGTCCTAACGAGTGTTTACCAAATAAAAGCCATTCAAGTTTGTGAACGATTCCAATGGGTTTAAACGCTTTAGCCAAACTGCTGGTGTTTCCATCCTCCCTAAGCAGCATCACGCTGGAGTTCATCAGGAATCTAGAAAAACGAGGCGCAAAGAGGCCAAGAGTGAAGCAGAAGCTAAAGGACACAGATCAGCGCTGTTATTTTAAATTCAGAGAGCAGATCATCGTTCTCCATCTCTCTCAGTGTAAACATGCGCTGCCCTCTGGAACTGCTGCCCGCCCACGCAGACAGTATAAATAATACCACAATGGGCCCACAGTGTACAGATCCACACACACAAGAGCTCTTCCTGGTGTTTCTGTGTGCTCAGGCTGCCCACACACTCCCCGTTCTGATACGCCGAATCCGTTTAGGACAGCAGAGAGGGTCAGAGGTCCGATTGGGAATCTATTCCCAGCCGCGGCACGTTTAAGCTGCTGGTTCTGAGCAGATCCATAACGTCCTGGAGATGAAGCCTCCCTTTGTTCCAGTGGAAGGTTACAGAGCTGTCGATCAATACCATGACTAACAGATTCCTGACTTTTAAAACTTTCTGCCTTGAATCTTCGCCGCAGAAGATGCTGCAGCAGGTTCCTCTGAGCTGCAACAAAGCAGCTCAGAGGAACCTCAGCTTTGCACATTTTCTGAATGTTTTGCAAACCAAACTCCTACATCATTGAATGAACATTGACAGAGGACTTAAATGAGATCTTTAATCATGAGGTGAAGAGGATGCAGCATGAAAGAACAAACCCCAGAGCAGAAAGCGTCCAGCTCCGCCCACACCGTCACTGGAGAAAACAGACTTCATTCTTCTTTTTTGGAAAGTTTTCACAGCCCTCACAAAGCTTCCTTCAGGTCATCAAACTGCTTCTTTTCAACCTTTTATTACTGTCTGGCTCATTAACTGAATGAGCCGAGTTAGCGTAGCATTTGTGGTTGAAATGCCACTAAAAGCCTTTTAATTATCCAGAAATGTGCCAGAATGTCATTGGTTGGTTACCTCTCATATCTCCAGGGTATTCATATCCTCGTACTTTACTTTTTATAGGAGCAACACTGTTCTAAATTACAACCACACCCTGCCGGTGTATTATTTATGTTTTAGTTTTATTGCTGTGTCTCTGCTCCATATGATAGTTATTAAAACCCTTCATTTATATATACACACATTACCAAAGGAGGTAAGATACCGCTCATGTGCGCTGGGGCTCCTTCTCCTCCCGCTGCACGGTTAGCCTCAGCTAGCCGTAGCCTCTCGCTGCTCATTCTCCCTGGAGAGCTTCTCCAAGGTCCCGCTGTCCTACTCCCGGTCACCAGTATCCTCTCCCCCCTGCAGCATCACTTTCCCTGGTAGAATAATCCAATCTTTCACCGTGCTCCTTCAATCCTCCGCAGTTAGCCTAGCTAGCCTTGGGCAGCTGTAGCCTCTCCGAAAAATCCACGAATTGACTGGTGTGAGTCTCTTTAGTAGTTCCTACCTGGCTTTCTCATAGTTATGTGGTACTTTTAGGAGATGGAACCATGTCTCTTCATGTCTGCTCATTGCACCCAGTGCTGAAATTCTATTTATGCTCAAAAAGGAAAAGATCAAAACACCATCAAGCCAGACTCTTGGTGTGAATAACATTATCTGATCAGGATCAAATGGCTTTTGATCTGTATTGTATAGTCGTATAATGAGACTTTAAATCATCTTCAAACATGTTTTACAAAAGGTACAAACTAGGAGGAATGATAAAAGAAAAGGTGCTAAACCTATACTTATACAGCTGTCTAAAAAGGTTGAGGACCCAAAAACACGTCTCTGAAAATGTTAAGAAAAATAACACACGGACAGAGTGGGGGTTTGTACAGGCATCCCACTGCTACAGGACAAGCCCGGACCTCCTGAATCATCGCTGCCTTACGGGTTTCTGGTCATGATTAATCCAAGCAGAGTAATACAGACGGAAGTAGAGATTCACAGCTACATAACAGATCCATGCATCTTTCCACACGACAATGAAGTCCTACAACAATGACTTTGCATAAGAGAGCAGTCAAAACAATTAAACCCGCAAACTTAACTGTTCATGATTGTGGTTTAAGCTCGGACCCAGAACCACGGAGGTGACTGGACCACGGAGAACCTGCCTTTCAAAAAGACAAGTCCAGAAATGTCCTTTCATTGTTTTAAGTCAACATGATAAATTAGTTTACAAAGAATAAAATGTGTTCAAAAAAGCGTGGAAGAATTCAGTCCAACTGGAGTTACTGCCATCTGGTGTTCATCTGAGGAAGTGTGGCTGGTTTAGGTGCAGTTTTCCTACGTCAAGCTGACACTAATCTCTAAAAGTTTTAGAACTTAAGATTAGGGTTTAGCAGATTGGACTTGTGGTGTCTAAAAGCTCAGATTGAAATGTTTAAGTACATGAATATACTCAAAGGAGCTGTGAGGTGAGGTAGGAAGCACCAAATCTAGAAAAATATTCACTTTACTGAAAAAAACAAGTTTTACTTGTAACAAAATGTCCAAAAGTTAAGGAAACTTGAAACCCATGTAAGAAGAAAAGTCTCCTGCTCCTCCATCAGTGACCCAACAGAACTTGTGCAGCCAAGTGTCTGTGGAGGTAGAACCAGAACCGGAGGAAACAACAGTTCCCATAAACTCTGCTTCTCTGACCTCTGTCTCCTTCTGCCCACTCAATCCCAGCTTCTACAGTAACCGCTCGTTTCTCAGCAGATCCAAACTTTCCACATTCCTGACTGATCCGGAACAACTCTACGACCCAATTGAACGATCTGCGCTTCCATCCCGGTGATGATTGGGGACATCAGCGAGTTCATTTGGGTCTCTGCTGCATTCCTCTCATTCTCAACACAGACAGAACCTGTTTGTGCTTCTTCCAAACCCAAGCCTCTGATTCCATTTTTTTTTTATTGTGATTAGGCTGCCAGATGGACTTAAATTACTTATGAAGAGAAAGAAGCTTTTGGGTTTTTTGCCTTTTGCAGGCTAAACATTTGATTGCTCTGAAGTGGAAGAACACAGAAAGACCAAAGATAAATGAATGGATTAAACTATTGACCAACAACCTGGCAATGGAAAAGCTGACATATATAACAAAAGGAAAGCTTGAAGACTTTAAGGATATTTGGTTTCCCTTCCTACATCTTATAAAATACTGTGACATGTAAAGCTATTTTTTCCTCGTTTTTTGAGTGTGTAGATAGAGTGAGCCCTGGGGTTTAGTGTTCTTTTTGGGTGGGGGGTGGGAATGCATCTTGCTTTGTTTTGGGTTTTTTTGTCTATTTTGCTTTTTTTTTTCATGTTTCTGTGTGTGTGTGTGTGTTTGTTTTTGTATGTCTAACAGAAAATTCTAATAAAAATATCTTTGAAAAAAAAAAAATTGTGATTAGGCTGTCACAAGTACCGAGCAACAAAATGAACTCTGCATCTTAGAATTTAAGTGGGCTGCCATTGTGTGGCAACCAGGGAGCAGTGTGAGGTTAAGGGTCTTTGCTCAGGGACCCAGAGTGCAGTCTGTGGGAGTGGGGCTTGAACTCAGAACCTCTGGATTTGAAGGACAATGCCCTAACCACTAGGACACAACTCCCCAAAATTTCACCTCTGTATTTAACCCCTCCTGCTGGGAACAGGGGGCTGCCATTGTACGGCGCCTGGGAAGCAGCGTAGGGTTAAGGGGCCTTACTCAGGAACCCAGTGTGCAGGCTGTGGAGATCGAACCCGTGTTGGGTTCAAAAATGTAGGTTTGTAAAAGAAGAAGTGAAATACACAGTAAGGGATTTTCAAACAGCTCCTGCAGGAGGAGAGACAGTTGCACCCCAGACTCAAACACTCTGTCTCCCGCCGGACCTTCTCCGCAGAGCATTTTATTAACAGAACATAACACATGGTTACAAACAGAGTATTGTTCTGACAGAACAATTGATCAGTTCATAAAGACAGGATGCTCTACTGGCTGTAATCACAAGGCAGAGCTCTCCTCTTGACTGAATCACAGGATAGAGGGGTCCCCTGATTGAATCATAAGACAGAGTGAAGCATCTCATTTCTACAATGTTTCAGACAAATACACATTAATTTTATAATCATCACCGAATAAACCTAACAACCAGGTACTTGCAACCTTCTCACAAGGCCAACACTCCCCCAAACAGCTTCAGTTCTAAGCTCCCACTTAGAACAGATGGGTCTTAGAAACCAACATGCTTGGAGAATCAGGTCAATCTGGGACAAAAACAATAAGATGGATGAAGCAGCAGGAACCCAAAGCATTCTTCTTTGCAAACGTATCCCTTCATCCAGTCAAGGCTAAGCACCATAACCGAAAGTACCAAGTGCAGCACGGGGTTTTAGCTCTGATGTCAGGATCCAACTTCATGGTGTGAATCAGCAGGTCTTTGTGGGACAGAAGGAACTGAGCTTAAATCTGTTCAAACTAAAAACAGCTCCGTGTAGAACCGACCCCAGCAGCTCTGATGCATCTTCTGCAAGCAGTGCAGGAGCTTTAAGCGCCCACACAGCATTCCCCCCAGCCTGAGCTCTAGGCTTTCAATATGCCATCTTTATCTCTTTGTTGATTTGCTCCTGTGTTTAGCATCGTCGTATGATGACCAGTTAGCTGGAGGGAACACATTCATGTATTTATAGCTGAACATGTTGATGTTGGTCTAAAGGTCTCTGGGTTCAAACTCAGTGGCTTGTCTGTCTAATATTATATGACCTTTTCATTAAACACTACCTGGATTTTTATTTAAGATATGCTACAGGTAATCTGTTTGGATTTTAAAACAACAGCTGATAAAACATAAAACTGTTCATAAAGAGGAAGCCTGGATTTTCCTCTATAGAATATCATTTGTGGGAAATCAAATGTTACAAAAAGACTTACTAACAAAATTAATGAGACAAATAGATCTAAAAACATAATTTAATGCCATTGTGAAGTTAAAATTCTTTCAACCTAAAGCTTCTAAGGCTGATATTTGTTCTGCTTTATTTAAAAGCCTTATTATTAGTTCTTCATTCTAATTAAGAGCCACTGTAGGGGTCCGAGGAGCCGCAGACCTCTGCTCTAACATCACAGTAAAACAGACTGAATGGGTTTGATGCTATTCATTGTTTGCAAAATTCTGGCAAAGTGTGAGGGGGAAAAAATCAATGGTAATTCATTTTTTAAGGCATTATTGCCTGTTATTTTTTTTCTCTGATGTCGATGATTTACTCAGAAAACTCATCTAGTCAATTAGTGGGAATATAAAGATTAAAAGCTGATATAAATTGTCTAAACCTGTCTCTAACATTGTGTGAGACACTATTAGTAATTATGGTAGTTACAAACTTCATAAACAATAGTCTAATAACCAAGAGAAGGTATAGAATAATGTTTATTTGCTTCTGAGATCCTCAGATATCAACAAATAACAAAAAAGCTTTATTTCAATTACTCATATGTGAAACTGTTACAGGATCGTTCTAATCTTCTAGGATATTTTCTCAGATCAGAGATTTCTGCTTCGTTCTATCAGTATTGAAGCTTCAACTTTTCTTAAGTCAAACTTGTTTCTTTTTCCCAGTAAAGTGAGTAATTTTATTTGGAGCTTCTTACCCGACCTCACAGCTTTGCTGAGCGTATTCCTGTAGCACCCTCCATTAACTTAAAGCCTCGTAAAGTAAATTGATCAGTGACACTTAGCTTTTCCACAGACGTGACTCAGCATCCAGAGATACTCTGAAGTAAAGAAGTCATTGGCATCGAGGGAGAAACCGACTCCAAACTGACGCTTCAGAGTTTAACTTTCCAAAACATACTGAACCAGAGTCCAACCAACTCACATCAAAGCTTCTCGGCGTCTCAAGCCAACGAGGGCGGTAGAGACGCCTGATTGGTCCGAGGAGTTCATCTACTGAGAATGTCTGAAACCAGCTTTAAACGAAGCAATAATTAGAGTCGTTCTAAGAACGCGTTCTGTAGCAGCTGTGTTGTAAATGAACAGCGTTTACTGAATCCGTTCCTATTTTTAGTGAACTGAACGGATCAGTTTTGAAGTAATGATCGTGAACCAGAGCGACGTTCACTCTGAGAAGAATGAGCGACACACACAGCTCACGTTGGCGTTCAGTTCATAACGAGACTTTTCATTGGATAACGTCAGGTTTTACGGCACTTATTACGGCAAACAGCCTGACAGAGCAGCATGTCTACTTCACTGGAAAAACTATTGGCTTATAGAAATAAGTAAAAAAAATTTAAATTAAGTGTATTTACCCTTAATCTGAGAAGGTAAATTAGATAATTTGCCAATGGAATGAGTAATTTTACTCTTAAAATACGATAATTAGATAATATGCACTTGAAATAAGACAAACCAATTGTGTTTTCTTATTTTAAGTGCAAATTGTCTTGTTCCATTGGCAAAATGTCTCTTTTACCTCCTCAACCCAAGAACAAATGCACTTATTTTAAGAAAAAATGACTCATCTAGATGTTGATTTTTTCAAGTGTACCAGTCTGCTCCATTCAGACTCATCTGCTGGTATTTCTGATGCCAGTTTAGCAGAGCGCTGGGCAGAGTTTGATCAACTAACAACTTATTTATTTTTTGAAAAGGTGAACTATAAACGTGAGCTAGTTCATTTTCATCTGTGTGAACTGAACTTTGACCTTGTTCTTTTTAACTATCAACCAGTAGAACATTGTATAACATTTCTTTCCTCTTTCAATCTGATTTCCTCGGTTGCTGTGGTTCATTAGTTTGTTCAGAACATTGATTCTAAACTAAATTTAGCTGGAAAAACACAAATTTCAAAGTTAAGCAAATCCCATCAGGACGACTCCAAAATGGAAATTTATTTAGATTTGTGGGAAGCCTCAGCCTGTCGGGATAAATGCCAAGATGTCAGTCAGGATATGGATCCTGTTTGTGGTGCAGAGGCCGGACTTAGTGTTTCACTAAAAGGATGTGTCCGTTCTTATTAAAAAGCCAATCAAGGCGATAGGAGAGACAGAAGGACCTGCAGACATGCTGCTTGAGATGAGATGAGAAAAGCACTAAAGTAAATGATGTTACTGTCTTGTTGAGCGAGCAGCCAGTGAGAGAGGAGTGTGGTTGATGTGTGGAGATTGGATTTTTCGAGTTTTTTAATTGGCGAGCCATGATGTGAAGCTCCAAACAGAGAGAGAGATCCCAGAAAGGTGGAGAGGCATGTCAAACAGCAGACAAAATGAATAACTCAGCCTGTTCTGCTGGATGACTAAGATTAGACCCAGCAACACGCCGCCGCGGCCTCGTTAACCCGCTTTCTATGCTGTCACACGTCGGCTGTAAACCCACACGACGGCAGCGTGACGGCCTCTGCCGAGGACGCACGAATCGCCGCCGTCTCAACGTTGGGGGCCGGAGCCATGAGCTACACGGCTCTCAGATCCATTTAACGCGCCAAGAGCGTTTCCACGCTCAGCATAAATAAAAGGAAAGAAAAAAACAGGGTTCCTACAGGGTAAGGCGAGTTAAATTCAAGACTTTTAAGACTTTTTAATGCCACAGAATTCACAAGAAACACAAGAAAAACCTGTTTGCGACAACTTAACCCAAAGGCTTATTTTAGCATAAACCACTGCACTAATGTTTCAAATGTTGAAAAGCTTCCCATACAGGAAGAAAGCTAAAAACACACAAATGACAGATATATTTGAACAATTATTGAAGTGAATTTACAAACTTTGTTTTAGCAGGGAACAAAACAAATCAGTTTTAAAGCCCCAACATAACCAGTGCTAAGTCTTTTTTGCAGCTATTTTTCTTTGTATGGTTTTCTTAGTATGTTTGATTTGGTGATAAGTGGAGGCGTTGCAGAGACAAGGGTGGAACTAAACTGAGAAATACCGGCTGTTTCTCTGTAACTCCATTTTGACGCTTTGTGTTTCGTGCTTCGCATGTGCGACTCCACTGCCTTAATTCCCATCGTTCTGAGCTTGAATGACTTCTTGCACTAAATCCACTGAGCCTCATGTATGTTCCCTGGTTTTAGCCGTGGAGAAAACTCTTGGCTGGAGACAATTTTGGTTCCATTTACACTTGATCATATTTACCAGACAAAAAGTTAATGGTGCATCTCCCAAATGTCCCGGCCGCAACAACGCTTTATTGGTTCCGCTATCGGGACGGAACCAATAATGGAGAGCGGTTTTTTTTTTTAAATAATAAAAAAAATGCTTTCAATTTTAATGTTTTATTTAGATTAAAAAAATAAATCATGATAAAAATAGTCCTATTTATGATGTTTTAAAAATTAAGACTTACGAAAGACTGATTTAAGACATTTTAATACCAATTAAGGCCTTAGTTTTATTTTGAAGAATTCAATGCCTTTTAAGACTTTTTAAGGACCTGCAGGAACCCTGGAAAAAGGCCTCTAAAAAGTCATGTGATCAGGTGAAGGAAATGAGGAGTCAGACACAACCAGACACTGCATGAAGAAAGTCTGATCTTCATGCAGTGTGTGTGGTGATGGTGGTGGGGGGGTAGATTTAATTTTCCTTTGGGATCAGTAAACTATTTTTCAATAGAACTGAATAGAAATCAGGAAAAGCGGGCATATAATGTACTAACATTCATTGTCAACAATGCTTGATATTAAAAATACAATATTTTGTTTATTACATGATGATGATGTGATATTTTCTGTAGAAAAAGCCCTAAAAAAAGCTGAAATATCTCCCAATGATCGAGCTAAACATGTCAATAATAAATAAGGCCATCGAACTATAACAGATGTTCCAGGATTAAACTAGTAAACTGCTTTCTTTTCTCTCTCTGATCCAGTAAACTGTTAAACAGAATGAATTTAATCCTGATAAAGGGTTAAAAAGGGCTGGGATTGCAAAAAAACAAACAAAGACACGACGATGACTCATGATCAGACTCTCCTCTAAGGCAGCTGTCTTTATTCATTTAATTTTCTATTTTTTATTCTATTGCTACCTTGGGTCAATTTTTAGCTACAATACCTTTTTCCTTTTTATTTTATTAATTTACATCTTTAGACGAACCTACAGTAGTTTATTTGACTCTAGTAGTTTTTGTTTCATTTTTATCTCATTTCAGTTAAATTCCCATCGAAGTGTATCCATATCTTTCATGTTTTAAATCAGTCAAAAGGTAATAAATAATCTAGGTTGTTCTAATCTTTAAGTTAAAATCCTGAATCTTTAGTTTATGTCTTTATCTAAAGGATGTAACAACATGAAAGCTGACCAAGCGCTACTCAGCAGGAAGAGCGCTGCTCCGGCTCTGTCAGAGGAGACGAAAAAACTTAGTAATACACCTTATGTCAAAAATGATTGATGACATATGACGTATATGACATGACCTTATGACTTAGGAACTATGAACTCTATGACCCGCACCCGATCAAAGGAATTTCTTATAACCCTTTTATGACCCGTAAATTTCTGCACAGTCACGCACCATCACATTTTTGCTTCATCAATCAAATTCTTGTCTATAAACATTGTTTTCTTCCCATTCAAAAAGATATGCCAGCTTCTCATCTGCTTTTCTCCTCTGCAGGGTAATAAAAAAGACATTCCCCCACACAAGGAATTTGCCTCCCACCACCCATCCCATACACACACACACACACACACACACTGAGCCCACAGACCCCCCAGCCTTTTCCCTCATAAGACAACAACTACACATTTTCCTAAAATTAGGCTTAAACATGTGTTTAAACTATTCAATTTCCACTAACAAATCTTATTTTATTTTAAATACAGATGTCCTTTCAGCAAACCTCTGTTTTACTTTCTTAAACGGATTTACTCTCACAGATCAAGCTTTCTTTTGTGTAAAGACCAATGTTTAATTCATCATTAAAGTCTGTGTTACTCACAAAAACACAACTTGAATTG
>NW_024038246.1:0-61360 GCF_016077235.1 Cyprinodon tularosa
ACGTTTATACAATATACTATCACGTTTATACAATATAAATATCACGTTTATACAATATACTATTACGTTTATACAATATACTATCACGTTTATACAATATACTATCACGTTTATACAATATAATTATCACGTTTATACAATATAACTATTATGTTTATACAATATACTATCACGTTTATACAATATACTATCACGTTTATACAATATAATTATCACGTTTATACAATATAACTATTATGTTTATACAATATACTATCACGTTTATACAATATAATTATCACGTTTATACAATATACTATCACGTCTATACAATATAACTATCACGTTTATACAATATACTATCACGTTTATACAATATAATTATCACGTGTATACAATATACTATCACGTTTATACAATATAATTATCACGTTTATACAATATAATGAGCAAAAATTTATTTTTTCAAGTGACAGCAATACGCTTCCGTAGCTTTCTCCTCAAACAGCAGCTCACCGTGTCGATGTGGTGACAGGAACCAACCGAGTTGTTGACACCCATCCAGTGGTGAAAGTCGGGATATTCTCCTTTCTTCAGGTAGTACTGGTTCCCAGTGTAATTGGGTTTTTCATAAATCATAAAGCATCCACTCTCCACCCTGATGGAGTTGCATTGACTCAGGTTGCTTAGCAGGTCTGAACAGTCTTTGGAGCACTCAAAATGGTGCCCAGAGAAATCTTTATCATCATAGAAGATAATCTAGATGTTGAGAAAAAAATCACTGGAGTAAAACTGCAGTTTGTAACCAATTTCTTTTTCTTTTCTTTTTTTTTACCTTTCCCATGTTTGCCGCTTTTCCTGTCCCGCCTGAACATGGCCACCTCTGTGATAAATGCTCCCCTTTGAGGACCCTGACCTGAATGTGAATAGTTGACTCTGCATATGGCATTCATGTTGTTGAAGCCTGGAATCAGTGGTGTTTGTGTCCCACTCCTCACATTCATATGTTTTTGATATATATATATATATATATATATATATATATATATATATATATATATATATATATATATATATATATATATATATATACATATGGTAATTGGTCACCAAAATGAGATTTATTCTTCTCCTTTTGGTCACACATAGGTACTTCGACAACAGATTCAAAAACAGCGAAAAGAAGAACTCTTTCTGATGCTTTTGCTCACCAGACATTTCCCTAAATTGGCAAACGACATGAATAAGCAAGATAGGGAAAAGGTTAAGACTCGTCAACGTGTTTGCTGGTTATTGGCTTTACCTCAACATGTCCCAGGACATGCTACCTGTCCTGGGAATCCAGTAGCTATTGCTCGATCCCAGCTGCTTTCTGCTGACCTTCTGTTTGGGACCTGAAACTACCACATTTTAAGGGCAGACTACCCAAACAATAGAAGTAAAGGTATATAACCTTCTGGATCTCAGACAGGGGCAGCGGGAACTCGTAGCATTAAGTCTAGCAGAGAGAGCACAAGAACCAAGACAGTCAGTTAGTGCTACCCCACTGTTTATAGATGTAAGAGTTTCGCCTGTTTTTCAGTGTAGTCCTGTTTCTCTGACTGTGACTAACTGGATGTGCTCTCTTCATCCTCTGACATGGGAGCTGGCTCAGAGCTCGTCTGCCTGGCTGTGTGTTTCCTGGACGGGGCCGCCTGTGGAGCTGGTTTACATTTGCCTTTTGTATTTCTGTGACTTTCTTTATGTCTGCTTCTGTCTCCTTATCCCCCAGCCTTTCAATCATCTATCTTTCTCAGTAACAGCAAATTAGGAGATTGGAGAATATCGACTGAAGATATAAACAGTATGTAGATGATACTTCAGAACATGATAAAAGTTGGTGTTGACATTTTATTTAGACCTCTGATGTGAGTCAGCTTTTTAGACCATCTTAGATCTTCCTGGAGGAAGACAGCCTTTAAATGAACAAAGCTAAACCCACTTGTGCACTGATGTCTTTTTATTAAGCGCGTGAAACAGGTCAATGCATTGGCATTTCGTGAAGAGCCCTGTCCTGTCCTTACTGATCAATGAGTCGTCTAATGGAGCCAATCCTGGAGTTCATTCCATTCCATTCAGTAAAGCTCCTGTACTGACCAGGCCTTAAGTAGTAGTGGCGCCCCCTGTAGTTGGGCTGCTCGTAGGCCAGCCAGTGGCCATCAAGGACGTTACATGAGTTGAAGTTGGTGATGTGGAAGCGACCTGTAAGGTTTGAGCAGTCTTCCGTGAGCTCCATCATATCACCTTCCATGTCGAAGTGCTCATACAGTTGCATCATGAAGTTGCCTCTGTGCTGGGAGAGTGTGAATGGTGGAGTCATTAACATCAAAAATCCTAAATCTGATAATGTTTAATTTTATTATACCTAAAGGTTAGAGACCATTAAATGGTTGTTAGAATTGCTGATAGCATCCAGTTCTTCTTTCAAAAACACATAAACTTAACTGACAACATTCACATTTTGGCCTATTCATCCATTTATACTTGAGGTTTCATTATTGTCAGTTGCAAAGTAGAACTTTGTCTATCAGTTGGTAGGGCATACCCTGAACAGGTCTGTCAATCAATCCCTGGGCAACATAAGACGGAAAATACAAATAGAACCTTTGACCTAAATATGTTCAGTCAAGTTTTGAAAGTCACTGAAATTAAAAAGCTTCTGGAGAGAAAATAAAAAGTCGGAAATTTTCATAAATATCAAATCCACGAACAAAGTTAACATGTTTTTAAAATGTTGGACACTTTACAAACAACACCTCTATGTCCATACATGCATCTTTAATATCAGTCAGGGAGATGAAGCTATCAAGCTGCAAGATTTTTAAAGTGTGTTCTACATTGTGGGGGAGGGGGAGACAAAGGGATTTATTTAAGGTTCAGTCTAAACATTTAGGTTAAGAAAGGAATAATGAAATGGAAAGAGTACTTATTGGTTGTCTGGGTAGTCAGACTCACCTACATTGGACATAAAGTCAGTCTGTTAAAGGCTCTTTCCAGTCTAAAACAGACTTGTCCAATAACAGCGTTTGAGGCAGACCCATAATGCCAATAATGCAACAGGTTAGAAATCCACTATAAGTGTCAGAGCAGAGTGATAAGCTGTCACTGGGGCAAAAGTACACAAATATAAAAGGTAACCATAGTCTAACACAGACACAAAAGTGACAGCAGCAAGATGTTTTTTTTTTTACATTAAAAGCAAACAATTGCTTATTTCAATAATATTAACCCAGTTTCAGGATAGATTTTTTTTTTAAAGTGATATGTGTCATCAATTAACATGACCGTCACTATGTTCTTACTATTTGTAGTGTCTACATAAGAAATCCGACATGGCGTAGTGTTAAGGTGCTTAAAATTATGAGCAACTTTAGGAAAGTATTCTCCATTTCAAGCTTGGGTCCTCTACCTAAGGGAGCTTAAGGGTCCTTCGCAGTATCTTATCTGTCTCTAGAACTGGGCATTCCTGGACCGAGATGTCTGAAGTTGCTCCCGGTATCTGTTGGAGCCACTTTACAGTGTAGGGGTTACTGCCCCTAGTGTTCCATTTACCGTGGGCACTACACTTGCCCCTTACCTGCCAAGCAGTCTCTAATTCTTCCCTCAGTCCTTGGTACTTTTCCAATTTCTCCACCTTTTGTCTTGATAGCCGTCCTTTGCTGCTCATCAATGATCACATTTTTGGGTTGGTTGGCCCCAACCATATCATCGGTTTGTATCTGGAAGGTCATTCTTCACCACTTTGACCACTTTTTGACTGGTATTGTTTCCATTGACCATGTCCATTTTTTTATTCAGAAGCCAATATATATATATATGTGTGTGTGTGTGTGTGTGTGTGTGTGTGTGTGTGTGTGTGTGTGTGTGTGTGTGTGTGTGTGTGTGTGTGTGTGTGTGTGTGTGTGTGTGTGTGTGTATATGAGAGAATGATAAAGCTAACTTTTTGCAGTTTTCTAGTTACTGTCCATCAAGATCAATACATAGTGAACACTTCTATAACCCTCCTAGTTGTAAAACTGCTTACCGAAGGAATCATGCGACATGACCGTACACAGTCGTTCATTCCAGTCATTCCCATGTAATCAGAATACTCTCCCGTTCTCATGAAGAACTGGTTCCCTGTGAACCCGGGCTGGTTGTAGATCATGAACATGCCGCTTTCCACGCGTATGGAGCGGCAGTGGTCAAACATTGAGTGGAGGTCGGCGCAGTCGTTCATGCACTCATAGTGATGGCCTCCAAAATTTCTGTCCTCATAGAAAATGATCTGATGGAGCAGAAGGGAGCCTTCCATCAGCATTAACCCTACATGCAATAAAGTGAAAGAGACAAACACAAACCTTTCCCATGATGGCTGCTGTCAAAAGCCAAACAGTTAACTTTGATTATATACTCATGAGGGACTCTGCTTTAGCTGTATGTTGTTATTCAAATGAGGCCTAGAGTCAGCAGACTCTGCAGGAGTCATCCTGCTCTTGTATGTGACAGAGATGGTAAAGCTTCCAGCAAAAGCTACACCATAGATATGCACTGTAGAACTGTCAATGTGGAGCTTGTGTACATGGCCAATGATTGTTTTGATTTCACTGAAGTCAACAGGAGCAGTCCCACTAATTTACTATCACATCCTTCTCCCCTTAATTAGTGGTCCTGGATCTGTGCTTCTATGCACCCTTTGTCCGTCTCTGTCTCCTCAAGAAGACATTTTGTGAATTGATTCTATATAGAAACATTTTTGTTGATTGATTGATGTGAGATTGGAAACAACTTCCTTTCACTGACAATTTTACGGGGACTAAAGGTTTACCAGGACGAGGTCTCGTCTTTGTTCAGGTGACTGCTCCCAGTAGGGCAAGTTAAACAGAATATAATGTTACGGGTCTCAAAGTTATGGAGAATAAAAAGTGCCAAAATTAAATAAATAAAGCATTAAATAAATAATTAAATGTGTCAATAATTAATTAAATGTGGAATAAATAAATAAATGTGTCATTCATTAATTAAAACCACTTCGTTAATATAAAGTGCCACAATTAAATAAATAAATACAGCGATAAACAATAAATTAAATGTGTAATTCAGGGAATTAAGGAATTAAATATATAAATGTGTCATTAATTTAATAAAATACGTCTTAATTTTATTTAAAAATATATATATATAATTATTTCAGTGTGGATTTAATTATTTCATGGTTCTGTGTCGCAGTGCATCGAAACCATTAAAAGAATCTGTCAAACTCATCAAAGTAAGGGGGCGGGGTTAACGCGAATGGAGTCTCTGTAATCGATTTGCTTCGCCTTAATGTGCAGGGTGACCAATCAGGTGTTAGATAACACTGCGACACACGACCGTGAAATAATTAAATGCACACTGAAATAATTATATATTTTTTTTTTATAAAATGAAAACTTATTTTATTAAATGAATGACACATTTATTTATTTATTTAATTCCACATTTAATTAATTATTGACACATTTAATTATTTATTTAATGCTGTATTTATTTATTTAATTTTGGCACTTTTTATCCTCCATACAAGTATGATGACCACATTAACAAATATGTTACCTGTTTAAAGCAGGTGAAAGAGGAGAAGTGAGGAAAGGATTGATAATGTTTCTCTCCCAGATCACATATTTTTTATTGAAGATTATCTTGTCACAAGCAATGCTGTATTTTTTCTTAAGTTCATTAAAACTTTGCTCACTCAGTTCCTCAATTCAGTTGTAAAAGTCCTTTAAACCACCCTCAGTATCACATTTATGTTAAAAAATCTTCTTGGTCACTTATATTCCTGAGATGAACACATCTGTATAATCATGTATTTACATTAACAGTCTTTGTGAATAAAGTCACTCCATTTTATATCATAGCCTTCTACTGGTTCAAAACTCTTAATGAAGTATTACCTCCACAAGAAATGTGCATGCCAAACTAATACAAAGTTAAGCTGTTGTAAAGTTTACAGATCTTTGAAAAAGGCAGCATGGAATATGCTTACGTTAACACTAAACATTTCCGAATAAACATTTCAGAATTAAACAAAAAAAATCACAAAACCAGTGTGAAATACCAATAAAATGCTTATTTCTCCATAAATGCATTTACAACCTTATTATTAAAAGCTAAAGCATTTCCTCAGGAGTTTCCAAAATAAACCCAACAACTGTTTAGATTGACTCATGCAATACCAAACGGCAGCCGCTCGGGAAAATGTGCTTCCAAAAGCCACTTTTAAGTCATTTTATACCGACACAAACAACATGAAATATACACACAAAACAAACTATGTCAGGGTTTAGTTGTGGTTTGAGGACCCAAATGCAGAGGCAGAGAGGCTGAGGAGATTTCTTGCAGTTTAATGGGGCAAAAAAGTAAACAAGGCAAGAATGCAAAAATCCAAATAATAATAAAAAAACAAACCAGAACTATGGAGACATCTGGGGAAAACCAAACACGAGGAGCCAGGGAGAGACGAGAAACATAGACCACAGCATGGGAGGAAAGACAAGGAGCCAACAAGGAGTGACAGCAGAGGAAGAGTATATGTAGCCGACTGAGGCCCCGTCCACACGAAGTCAAACCCTGGCCTAAACACACAAATTTTTCACCAAACCAGCCTCTCATCCACACGAAGCCGGCGTTTCGGGGGTCTGTAAACGATCTTTTTTTTATTCAGCCTTCAGAGTGGGAAGATTTTGAAACACCGTTTTCGCGGTCATCTTTAAGCTCTAACCGCATTTTTTTTCTTACACACATGCGTCATAGCGTCGCCTCTAAACACGCATGCGCGACACAGTATCTCAACAACAATGGCGCCGTACTGTGTTGAATGGTTGCTGCTCATGCTACTCGCCCTGCTGTCGGGCTTACAACAGAATCTTCTTCTTCTGGAATATCTCCAGGAAGAACAGAGCAATATCGACGACATAGTTCAGCACCTGAATTTGACTGAACCACGAAAATGGACCCGCAGGGGTTTTCCGGTTTGGTTGTTGTATAAATATTACTGCGCATGCCCAACATTTCGTTGCCTGTTTTCGCCTATTTTTGCTTTGGCACCACAGCGCCACTTACAGGCCTGGCATACATTTTGCAGCGTTTTCATGCATTCGTGTGGTCGATCACATTTATTTTATGTCTCCGTCTTTACGACAAACGTTCTGGAAAATATTAGCGTTTGGTGTTCGTTTTGATTTCGTGTGGATGGGGCCTGAGACAATGGAAGGGTTAACGAGCTGACAAGGAGCAGGTGTGAGGAGACAACTAGGGAGCCAAGGGGAAAGGAACACACAAGAGGGCAACAGAGGACAACAGAAAAGCATGAGAACTAACATAAATCTAGAAATTACAACAAAACTGGAATTAAACCAATAAATCTAGAAAACAAGGAGCAAAGTAAAGAACAACAGAACCAAAACCATGACAAACTAAACTAATTCTTGGTTGAATACAAATATATCTGGTGATTTACTAATCTGTTTAAAGCAGGTGAAAGAGGAGAGGTGAGGAAAGGATGGAAACAGCTACTCCCCCAGATCACGTCTGAAGAAACAGCAGAAACGTCATCCCGTTTACTGCTTCCAGCTCAAGAGATAAACAAAAGCTCCGCCCCCACTTTTACAAGGAAAAAAACTACTGGAACTTAAATCATTGTCGTTTTTTTTTTCACAATAGCCATAACCCAGACAGTTTTGGTGTTATCTTATTTTAACTGATTTACATACTTAAAGATTTATATTGGGTGGTGATTTCCTTAAATTGATGCCCAATTGTTTTATAAAAACAATTTTCCCCAAAAAATGCAAATATGGGCTGAAAATATTGGCTGGCCAATGTATCGGTCTGTCTTTACAATATATTCGTAACAATGGCTTATTTGGACTCTAAAAAGCATATAAAACAAAGTCATTATACATAAAGTAATCTCACATAGCTTTGCGCCCTTGTGATATGATTTGTTACCCATTTTTGCATGAACCATCAGGAGGGTAGCGTAAAGTCTGGCCTCCCTATAGACCATCTAGATTTGTCCCCATGCCCACTTGACCAATTATTCTCATGCTAATTTTTAAGATAATAAATATGTTCATTATTACGGGAGAGGATTAGGGCCACTGAAAAAACAAAAAAAGTTAACTGATTTTTTTTTATTTGAGTATAACATGACTTTCGTCTCAGAATTATGACTTTAAGTTTAGAATTCTGACTTTTTTTCTCAGAATTCTGACTTTAATCTCAAAATGTTGGATCTTAATGTAGAAGGGCACCCCAAAGGTAGATATGTGGAAGCACTCGGCTTCACTGACAAAGATTTGAGTTGTTTTGGAGGAACAGTAACACATTGGGGGAAAATGAAGGAATTAGGCAACTTTTTACGTGCCCGAGAGGTCCCCGGTGATGCTATTTCATTCATGGAGGAGCAGAAGGTCATTTAAACACGAGAGCTAGTCTCTAAAACAGACATGGCTACGGCTTGATGCTAACATGTTTGTTAGCTGTCAGAATTCTGAAATTAAAGTCAGAATTCTGAGATTAAAGTCAGAATTCTGAGAAAAAATGCAGAAATTCTGAGATTAAAGTCAGAATTCTGAGAAAAAATGCAGAAATTCTGAGATTAAAGTCGGAATTCTGACTCTTTACCATATTAGACTGACATAATATTTTAAAATCAGTTAACTTTTTTTTTTTTTCAGTGCCCCTAATCCTGTTCCGTACATTATAATGAGAAAATGCCTATATACTAAAAACAGTAAAAGAGGCTTAAGCCATGTTTATTTACCATTATTTTAAATTAAATAACTAACTTGCCTGGCAGCATTCGCTCACCTTGCCACATATCATCAGGTCAATCATCTGGCCATGCTGCTGTGTGTGAAACAAATGGCCCGGTTGTTTAGGATGCTGTACTTTACCAAAAGCCTCAAAGCATGTTAGAATCTTACAGTGTTACTTTGAGGTTAAATATAAATATTTGCAATGCTAGGCTTTATTGTGCTGAGTATCTTTAACTCCCATGCAGGCCAAGAACTGTGCTGATTCTTGGCACTCAATGAGAAAGTGGAATTAACGGCACCAATTGGTGTCAATATGATAATTCAAGCCTTCACCGTCAGAAAAAAGACACTTTCCTTCAGTGAGGAGTGAGTTGAGACATGCATTTCTTTTGGCAGAGTAGTACACATAGGTCATAGCAGTTGTTACATTGAAATTCTAACAACTGCCTGACAGTAAGACAATCAGGTTATAGATGTAGAGCCATAACCTAGGATTTTACCATGATTAAATGCAATTGTCAAGTTGTTTTGTGGCAGGCATTGCTGTACAGCAAGTCAATGCTTTAAGAGGCTTTCTAAACCAGGTGGTTTCTCTTCTGACACAGACACCAAGAGTGCTTTGGGTTACAGTAAATCATAGGTATTTAGAGCTACAGATGTCCAGTAAAATGTATGAAGTACACAATATTTATTTAAAACCAGGAACTAAATCAGGGATTATCAAGACATTTATTAACTATTGATAAGATAGTAGTTTACAGCAGCTCATTGTACTTTAACATTTTCCAGCTTTGGCTCTTAATACATATTACTTTTTAGCATTAGCTGTCTGTAAAATGATAGGTTTATAACTCTGTGACCCTACGAAATGAGCCTGTGGTGGCGCATGTGGCCCCCCAGTCACTGAAATTGTGGTACTCGCCAGGACTCAAGAAGTACTGCCGGCCACAGATGTTTGGGTGCTCATAGAGGGTCCAGTAGCTGCCCAAGACTTTGCAGGAGTAGATATCGCGAGCAGGGAACTGCTCCTGTACTGACTCACAGTCCTCGCTGAAGTCCAACATCTGGCCTTAGAAGTTGGCGTACTCATATATTCGGAGACGGTAGGCATAGAGGGCAAAAGTACTCACTTTCCGTACTTGAGTAAAAGTACAGATACTTGTGTTAAAAAAATACTCTGGTAAAAGTGGAAGTACTGATTAAACTTCTATACTCAAGTAAAAGTAACAAAGTACAGGCTTGTAAATTTACTTAAAGTATAAAAGTAAAAGTAGAAACCACTTTTTTCATGCCGTTGCCTACATTTTAAATGGATGTCTGCCAATAGGACTAGATCTCCGTTGTGTTCATTTTCAATCATCTCGCCGTCCATGCTACTATGCTAACGCCACCGCCACCAAGCTGCAATGATTTGCCGCCAATGAATACCGCAGAATCTGTCGATTCATCTTGTAGTGGTGCGTCAAATGCAACGTAGATTCCCATCCAATTAGATTGAATTTGGTATTGATGACGTGAAAAATAATAACGGTAACTCCATTGAAATGATTCAAAACTAAAGTAACGAGCCAATTTTTTAAAATGTAAGGAGTAGAAAGTACAGATATTTGTGTAAAAATGTAAGGAGTAGAAGTAAAATGTCGCCATAAAAATAAGTAGTAAAGTAAAGTAAAAATATCAGAAAAATCTACTTGAGTACAGTAACGAAGTATTTGTACTTCGTTACTTCCCATCTCTGACGGTAGGGGCCCTCCCTGGTCTGCAGGTGGAGGATGCAAGATAAGAAATACCCTTCTTGTACTGTGTTTGATAGACTCACAGCCAAACAACTTGGTATTACTAAGCATTTAACGGTCCAGTTAAATCAGTTACCTGTCCAGGTAAATCTGTTTTGGTTTAAACTTTAGATCAGTGAGTTTTATGCAATATATTAGGGACTGTGAGGTAGACACTCTGTCTACTTCTAAGGAGGGTTTAAAACCTTCCTGTTTGATGAAGCTTATTGTTAGAAACCAGCCTGATGTTTGCTCATTCGCTGGGGGAGTAGAGAAGTTGATGGACGTAGATTGAATGCCTTAATCAGGGGGTAAAAAAATTTACTTCAGAAAGTTTCTTCTTTCCTCTACCCTTCCAATATGGCCTCCAAAATAGGTAGGTTATCCTAAGCCATTTCTTATATGCTGCTGTACATTTAGGCTGCTGGATGACATAGGGAAGACTTTTCATCATTCTGCTTCATTACATCTCCATTTTCCAGCTGTATTTAGTTTTATATGGTCGGTTCAGATACAGATTATTTTGACATCAATCTAACCGACCCCTGATACATCCTGCCTTTAATTTTCGGGCGATTCAAGCTGACGTTGCTTTTTCCTTCACTGACACTATAACAACAAATGTTACACAATACTCACTTTAAACAAAGACAAGTATTTAGAGAAAAATCTAATTAACAGTGGATAGCAAATGGAGGAACCAGCAATGCATCTGTTCCAGGTGATCTCAAGAAATATCTGTTGAATGCACCCAAACTTTTCTTGATGGGACCTCCTTTGAATGTTTTTGCACCCCCTTAATCTTCAACCTGTTTTTAATAGTCTAAACTAAGAAAAGCCAACATCATCAAATTAAATATTGCAATAAAGTAAACTACAATCTGCATTAGATCAGAATTATTTAAATTTTTTTCTACTGTGTTCCAGAATTCAACATTGCTTTCAAACAAATAAACTCTTAAACTGGTTCATTTATATAATTAATTTCTATCATGCCTCCTGCAATTACATTGTATCACCCCTAGGGTTAGTAACCAACTGTTTAGGAATTAATGCACTAATGAATCGGTCAACAGATGCCTTATCCACAGAGCCTGTGTACTGACATGGGAAACAAATATATAACGTTTCCAGGAAATACCTATTAATTCCCTCGAAATATAAACTTTTGGCCCCAAAGTACTTCTTTGTGCTCACAAAATCCTAATTCGTTCTCTTGAAAAACAAATTTTTGTGCAAATTTGTTCTCCTGATGTAACTTATATGTGGCCACAGTATGAATACATGATGCACACAAACTTCTAAAACAATCCTCCTACAGCACACCTTCTGTAACACAGCAACAAACCAACATGATAGACAAGGATAGGCTGATGGAGTTTTATTTTAGGCGTGGGATAAAGTATAAAGAGATTCTGATTACTCATTAGTGAGGCATTGAAATAAAATATTGACATCTAGGTATGAAAGACGACCAGCTGCCAAAGCGCATAATTTACACATACTAAAGGCTGACTCATTCTGTGTGAGCAGATGCTTAGTTTGTGGTCTGGACGAATGTATATAAACTCCATGTTGCTTTGCCTTTAACCTACCAGCAATAGGGTAAGGGTCAAAGGCCACTCAAAGCTTTAGGCTTCACTGGTTTCTATGGCTGAAAAACAGGTAATTTAGAATTCAATTAACAATCAGTAGTCAGTTAAACCGTGCCAATCAGCACTGTGCTGCACTATGGATGGATGTTGAGGGAGAAATGCATGACTTTAGACCCATTTTTAAAAATGGAATTAGAAAAAAGGAGGTAAGGCAAAACCCCCAGATGTTTTTAACATGGTAAAACCTCTCATAATATGGCCACAAAAGTTTTCTATGTGCAAGAATTAGAATTTAGCAGGAACAAATAATTACAGAACAGATTAGAACCTGGCTGTGCAGAGGGGAGCACTGCTGCCTTGCAGCAAGAAGGTTCAGGGTTCTATTCCCGTCCCGGGGTCTTTCTGCATGGAGTTTGCATTCTCTCCCTGAGAGTGCAGTGGTTCTCTCCAGGTACTCTGGCTTCCTTCCACTGTCTAAAACATGACTGTTAGGTTAATTGGCTTCTCTAAATTCTCCTTAGGTGTGAGTGCGTGCGTGAATGGTTGTTTGTCCTGTTTGTCTTTGTGTTGTCCTGCAATGGACTGGCGACCTGTCCTGGGTGGACCCCGCATCTTACCCATCACCCAGCTGGAGATAGGCACCAGCACCCCTCATGACCCTCCTTGGGATAAGCGTGACGGAAAATATATGGATGGATGGACAGATTAGAACTAGTTATATATATATTTTCTTATGTCAATTCCAGGGCTCTGTATATAATGGCCGACATCAATAGACGAAAAAATGCAAATTTGGGCAAAAAATATCACCTGGCCAATGTATTGGTCTGTCTTCAAAACATATCAGTGATAACAACTTATTTGGACTGTAAAACGCATATAAAATAAAATCAGTTATCAGTTATAAACTAAGTAATCTCACATAGGAGAAGGTATGACATGAGTGGATGGTGTCAAAGCCCGCCCAACACTGGTAGCCAAGGTACTCTCCTCTGGTGGCTGATGTAGTTGGGCTTCCCATAGAACACCCAGCAGCCACTCTCCACCTTGATGGAGTTGCAGCGAGTGAAGTGGGTGTGCATGTCAGGGCAGTCTGTATCGCACTCATATGAGCGGCCCTAACAGTTCCAGTCCTCGTAGAATATGATCTGAGTCCAAGAATTGGAGCATGAGGAGAAAGTGCAAGTGAAAATCCTGAATATGGCAATGTCTTCATATTCAGTTCTACTGCAATATAACCTAGAAACAACAAACTATTTCCTCTGCATGAGACGAAAGGCAATACAGATGTAGTGCCAATGGTCAAAACTTGGATTGAGTGAATGGAAAGCTCTTACCTTACTGCTCATCCTGCAAATAGTGCTGGAGTTGGTCACCTGCTCAATATGGTGATCTCTGCTATATAAACCTCAATCAAAGGGTTTGCAGCTCTAACTTTAGCTGTTTTTTCAATGAGTGGGGATTTAACATGCTGGTATGGCTGCCAAAAATCGTGATCCTGGCCATAGAACCGAAATCCCTGAATCATCAGGACAAAAGCCCTAGCAGGCGAATTACTGACCTCCTCTGCCCTCTTTGTTGACATGGATGTTAACAATTTTTTTCTATGCACTTGCCCCAACTCCATGTAGATTAATCTTTGCTGGGGAAAATGCCAGGCAAAAACTTTGGGTTGACAAAAACTGACCCTAAAATATAACTGATGAAATTATTTCATAGTTTTTTTATTTAAGAAAACAACTGCAGTGACCCATATTATTCAGAGATGCCCAGCGATTCTTAAGGCCGTGTCTAAAAGTTTTGACAAAGCATTCACATCCAGTTAACAGTTAAAGTGTATGTAATGTAAGAAAAGCATTTGTATTTTCTCCCTTAGGCAATATGATCTACAGAGGTGAGACAGGAGTTTGGCTAAAATCTCTTCATCGATCCACTTCTAAGTGTAAAAGAGGGGCTGATATTCTTAAAATCATTCTCAATTTGCATCTAAATTGCCTCAATGTTTTGTTCTGCAGAATTTGTTCAATCTCTAACGTTCTGCTCTCTCTGCTTTTTCTCATAGTAGCTTCATCTGGTCTGTTCCTGTTTGGCTGTGACTCCATCCTGGAGAGAAATATCAGCTGTGCTGCTTCCATCAACACACTTGTTTCTAGATGTTGGAGATCATCCTGTTTTCCAGTGTAGTCCGGTTTCTCCGACTGTGACTGGCTGGATGCGCTCTCCTCATCTTATGACATGGGAGCTGGCTCGGAGCTCGTCTGCCTGGCTGTGTGTTTCCTGGACGGGGCCGCCTTTTACAGCTGCTTTTTGTGTCTCTGCTTCTGTCTCCTTGAACCCCAGTCGGCCTCAACAGATGGCCGCTCACACTGAGCCTGGTTCTGCTGGAGGTTTCATCCTGTTAAAAGGGAGTTTTTCCTCTCCACTGTCGCTACAAGCATGCTTAGTGTGAGGGATTGCTGAAGAGTCAATGAGTCGATGCAATCAACTGGGTTTCCTTAGGTAGAAAAAGTTTGAATCAATCTGACTGGATGATCTGGTGAACTGGAAAGTGCCTTGAGATGACATGATGTGAATTGCTGCTATAGAAATTAACTGAATTGAATTGAATTAAACAATGGAGAGCAAAACATAAGGAAGCCAGGGCGTAGTCAGTGAGTTTGGCTCTACTATCTGTCTGAATTCGTCTCTTCAGAGCTGCTCCATGTTTATTTCGGCTTGTTAAATCAGAAGCGACATGCTTGTTGACACCCGTACGTTTCTTTCAATGGTATCACGTATTTTAGCGGGTTAGCCCGGCTCTGGTGTTCCTACAGTATGCCAATCAGAGCCATGGCGATTTTAACATGGCTCGCTTGCCAAATCGTTTGATCCGGGTAGACACGCGTCTTTGAGCTGTTCCCACTGCCACTAAAATCCCATTTTTGTTTTTTACCCAGTGGGAAATGGGTATTAGTTTGATTTTATATAACCACAGCTGCTATCATGTATTTTGTCTGGCAGCAGTAGCAGACATGCTATTAAATTTCTGTCCACTCCAACCAACAACACAACAGGATGTCATTTTAAACCCTGCGCTGGTTTGTCATGGCCCCCTAAAGGTGTTGGTTTCTTTGCCTCCAGCTAATCATCTTACATAACTGTGACATCAACAGAAAAACGTTCTATAAAAATTCTTGATTAAAGGTTGTCAAACATCCTAATTCGTTAAATGCATGAAAAAGACACAAATTATTTTAAGGGGTGTTCTGCGGTCATCATGATACTAAAATTGAGGTCACTAACCAAAATAAATATCCTTACATCATATGGAAAACAAAAACAACATAAGTGATTTAGAGTGACAATCATAAAGACATTATCTCAGTCCTGTAGAAACTTCATGAGCAGTCCTTAGTTTTGTCAATCCTGTAAAGATTCTTGTGAACCTTCATGTGGCTTAAAGGAATAGTACACCCAAAACATGATTAGCCTTCATTTTCTACTCACCCCCATGCTGAACAACACTCTGGAGTACTTTTTTGATATCTCAAATGCATCTGGAGATCTGGGAGGCTTCTTGCTGTCTGCTGACATTCAAATAATGGAGGTCTATGGCGCCCGAGGCAGAAAGGTCCATAAAAGTCCATAAAAAACGTTTCAATATTCCTCCATACTGCTCGTCCAATGTATTCCAAGTGTCCTGAGTGGGTAGCGTCCAGAATTTACTCGAAACGAAGTCATTTACAATGTTTTTAGAGCATAAACAGTAGAGTATAGGATTTCCTGAAAGCGCGTTCACGACGCTACGGAAACCGCGGCAGACCAAACCAGATGAAAGTGCGCACTCAGCTCGGCAAAGAACTCATGCTCTTCCTCAAAACTGAAGTCCTCAGACATTTTTCTTTTGTTGTTTCTTTCTTTGCACAGGTAAACAGCACATTTCTTCTTCTACGCTTGCATTATTGGCAGAGTAGACGCTGAATGCGCACTTTCATCTGGTTTGGTCTGCCGGCTTCCGTAGCGTCATGAACGCGCAGGCGCGCGCTTTTAGGAAATCCTATACACTACTGTTTATGCTCTAAAAACATTCTAAATGACTTCGCTTCGGGTAAATTATAGACGCTACCCACTCAGGACACTTGGAATACATTGGACGAGCAGTATGGAGGAATATTGAAACGTTTTTTATGGACTTTTATGGACCTTTCTGTCTCGGTCACCATAGACCTCCATTATTTGAATCATGCAGCAGACAGCAAGAAGCCTCCCAGATCTCCAGATGCATTTGAGATATCAAAAAAGTACTCCAGAGTGTTGTTCAGCATGGGGGTGAGTAGAAAATGAAGGCTAATCATGCTTTGGGTGTACTATTCCTTTAACTACTTCCTGATGATATTTACCATCTTCCTACAAGAGTAGAGAGCACAAGGGAGCCATTTAGACCAGCAGGTGGCAGTAGAGGACTAAAAAATCAGGTACTCACATTGGGAAAGGACTCAGACTAAGATGAAAATGAGAATTGTGTAGACACCAGTCTCTGTGGTGCCCCTGCTTTTACCTTCCTAGACAGCCATCTTTTCAGCTTCTGATCTGCAGGAGTTAAATAGAAATGATAGATCAGTTTGAGAAGAAGGATTCAAAACAGTTTAATAAGGTCCTCCTGGTTAGATGTTTTCTCTAATATTCTGAGGAAAATGAGAATACAGCCTTTATCCTTTACTGAGCATTTAATTTATAATTATCAATTTTTAGAACTGGTTAATTAAAAAATCATCAAAAACTCTGATTGCTATTCCTTGAAAGTCCCCCTAAAAAGCAGCAAGTGCTCGTTTGCAGGACACCTTTACAGGAAAGTATTGCGTAACTAAAGACAAAAGGAATTAAATACATGAGCTTGAATTATATTTAAAGATTAAAATCAAAACAGTGGATCATGTTTACACATTTACTCCCGATAATCTGATACCACTAAAGGAAATCCAATGCCACCAATTTGCTCCTAAACAAAATGATAAGCAGAGTCAGAATAAGGGGTTATTTTATGTTGGTATAAATCTATGTGTTCAGTGGAGGCCTAGAGGTTAGAAAGCACTAAAGAGAACAAACAGCATCATGTAGAAGGAGAACAGCAGATGGGTTAAAGTGATCTTGTGAAAGCATTCTGCAACCTTTAGATGCATTTTTTTGTCTTTCACTTAAGAATAAAATGGTTGAATAGTCTCCTTAGCATGCCACTAAGTTCTAATAACAACCTAATTGTTCCATCCAGGTTTAATTAAGCAGCTGGGAATCTAAAAGATGAACGACACTAAAAGCTGCAGAACACCATCACTCATCAACTCTCTGTTCAGAAAGTGCAATTTAATTCAGTTTATTTATATAGCGGCAGTTCACAACGACCTCCGAGCCAGCTCCCATGTCAGAGGATGAAGAGAGCACATCCAGACAGTCACAGTCAGAGAAACAGGACTACACTGAAAAGTAGGCTCGACATCTATAAAAGAAAGGTGTTAGGGGCAGAAACAAAGCTGATATTTGTCTCCAGGATGGAGTCACAGCCAAACAGGAACAGACCAGATGAAGCTACTATGAGAAAAAGCAGAGAGAGCAGAACGTTAGAGATTGAACTAACAGATTCTGCAGAGTGGGAGAATAGAGATAAAATGAAGCAGAATGATGAAAAAGGGGTCCCTATGTCCTCCAGCAGTCTAAGCCTATAGCAGCAGAACTATAGAGATGTGAAAGATATTATAGAAATATAAAATACATAGAGTGACAGAGTTAGACCATTTAGTTCTAATTTAGATTATTAGGGTTTAAATAAGAATAAAAGCCCAGTATTTAGTCTTGGACTTTGAAGCTCAAGATTTGAAAGTTCAACTTTATTCTCTAAAAGCAGAAAGTTGAATAGACAGAAAAGCCATTGTAGGAAGGGTTGCAACTTGCACCTGAAGAATGGATAACTGCACTCCTGATGAGATTTTCAAGCAAAATCCCATCAGGAATCTGGGGGAGCTTCATATGAAGCGGATGGCTGTGTGAATACTTTTCTAAGGCACTGTATTACCATGACCTATGTCGTGGTAAGGAATCTTGTCACTACGTTCTTCTTACCCAGGTTTACAGTTCTTATCTGTTGGTAAAATGTTTTTTAAACTATCAAGAAGAAATAATTTAGCATTTTTAGAGTAATTAAAAATTCAAACCTATGTTTTATTTTGGGGGTAGTGGGTTTTAAAAGACCTATGGCATAAATCAGTTTTACTTCAATTTAACATTTTCAAACCAACAAACAAACTAGCTAAATAAATCCATCCATCTATCCATTTTTCGTCACGCTTATCCCAAGCAGGGTCATGAGGGGTGCTGGTCTCCAGCTATGCATAGGTGAGAGGTGGGAGAGCTAAATAAATTATCGGATAAAATAAATTTGTTTTTTTAAATTACATTTAGAGTTACAGTGATTTTTTTGGAGTGTTGTGCAACCTTGCAGGATCCCAGCACTGCAAACGGATGGTAGGACATGCCCCCCCCCGGGGGTATAAAACACGGTCTGAGTAAAAGCGTTCAGATTGGGTGCATGGCGCGTGTTTCGAAGCCGCTTGTGGAGAAATGTCCTGGGCCGTGAGTAGTAAGCAAACAGGAAGCGATTCATGTGGGATGGAAGAAGGAAATAGGGACAACGAAGAAGATTGGAAGAGAGTAGCGTCAAAAAATGAGAAAAAGCGTAAAAAGCAGAGATCAGTTGAACAGGAGTCGAGTTCAGAACAATCAAGTGATGAACAATCTAGAAATTCCACAGGAAAACAAAATGAGTACAAAGTCATATTCAAACTGGTTAATCAGGCAGACTCTTTCACAGATTGGAATCTGGTTTATTTAAAAAAAATTGATTAACTTGTAGGAGAAGTCCGAAGAGCCAAAATCCTCTATAGTGGAGACCTGTTAATAAACTGCAGAGACAGCCTCAACAAGGCAAAGCGATACGGATCAACAAGATTGAGGGGAAAAAGAGTTCATTGCAGCTTGGTGGAGAACAAATGGATCAGTAGGGGAGTCTTCGGAGGAGTTCCTCTAAAAGTATCTGAAAAAGAGATTCTAGAAAATATAAGTGGTGCAAAACGTAAAGAAGTAAAACGGTTAAAAACAACAAGAAACTGAGAAAGATCTGACAGCTTATCTGTGCCAATAAAATTTGAAAAAAAAAAAAATAACTGTTTCCAAGCAAAGTTACAAGCTACAATGTTAAAATGTACAATCCTCCACCTCTAAGATGCTTCAAATGCCAAAAATTCGGACATATAGCAGCAGTATGTAAAGGAAAACAGCGATGTGGAAGGTGTGCAGGAGAACATGAATACGGAAATGTGTGAAAGAAGCTAAAATCAAATGCTGTAAATGTGGTGGAGAACAGACTGCTGCATATCGCGGCTGTGAAGTAAGCAAAAGGTCTGAGGAAATTAAAAAAAAAACTGAAATTTCAGCTTGGAATAACTTACGCTGAAGCTGCAAAAAGGATCCCATCTCAGTCAGGAAAACCCAAACCAACAGTTCAGCACATGGCAAAGTCAAAACCTCTGGAACAATGTCCCAAAATTGAAGAAGATTCACTGATTTTGTTTTTTTCATGGTTAAAGTGATCAATTGTAGTGGACAGACAACAAGAAAAAACAAAAAAATCTAAATAATAGTGAAAGCTGCAGAAAAGTATCTTGAAGTTGAAGTTAAAGAAGTTAACTTGGAAATGGTTAAAAACATGATGGGAAAACCAGTAGGACCATTAGAAAATGGCAGAGTGGCGATGACTTTATGATAAATCAGAAATTATGATGGCTAATGTGATTAAGTGTTTATTATGTTGGGTTAAGTTAAACAGTTTTTTTTTTTTTTTTTCTGTGGGTGAGTCATTTCCCGTTTCCTTGCTTTACTCCTTATCAGTTGGTGGTGGTAATGCACTTTTCACTGGTTTGTCAACCGCCATAAAACCTCACAAGAAGAAGAAGAAGAAAACATGCCACCACTGTGACTTCAGGCATTGGTTTCCCTGTGTCTGTTTGTTTGTGCCTTATGGCTCTGCACACAACAGCAAGTGCATGGTTCCTTTTAGACACTTTCCCACTTATGGCAGGTAAGAGGAGCTTGTTCTCCTTTTCAAGAACCAATGTTTTTTTTTTTTTATAGGCAACAGTCACTTTATTTTTCTAGCACAGATAGTTGCATACTGCATTACAGATCGGTACAACCCATAATGATGACGGTAAGCTTGAGCACTAATTTGGCCCTTGGAACCTGATTAGCTTAGGCTAGTGTTAACTATAACTGAGAGACAAGAGACAGTCTAGCTTACATTAATAGCTTTATTTAGTACACAAGTTCTAAAATCACATTTTCAATACATATTTAACAACATAGTTGGGCCAGGAGTAGAGGAAATAACTGGAGGGAAATCAAAATATAAGACAACACCATAAAACAAAAAATTGCACCTCAAACCAAGATTAACCAACCACACCAAACAGTTATTTCTGCACATACATGGAATAAATTCACCGCAACTTCGGTTCAAAATATAAGTTTATGAACAAAAATCATTCAGCTCCAGGTTAAAAATATTTCAGTTTAACACTCTCAACTAAGACTAGTGAAACTAAACTACTATGTATAAAGAGGAAGGGGAACTATGGTTGAAAACCATATTACAGTTTAAGAGGGATTTTGAGTTTGAGAACCAAAGTTTCATCCATCCATCTATCTTCTTCCGCTTATCCGGGGTCGGGTCGCAGGGTTAGCAGCTTCAGTAGAGAGTCTGAGACGTCCCTCTCCACCGCCTCTTGGGCCAGCTCCTCCGGGGGAATCCCAAGGCGCTCCCAGGGCAGCCGAGAAACATAGTCCCTCCAGTGTATCCTGGGTCTCTCCCTGGGCCTCCTCCCGGTGGGACGTGCCTAGAACACCTCACCAGGAGGAAACCTAACCAGATGCCCGAGCAACCTCAACTGGCTCCTCTACTCTGAGACCTCCCAGGATGACTGCTCTCCTCACCCTATCACTAAGGGAGAGCCCAGAGACACTACGGAGAAAACTCATTTCAGCCCCTTGTAAAAAAGTGTGTCTGACACGCGTTGGGTCGAGCTACTCCATACTTTCTTTGCCTTGCAGCTATATTTGCTGTGATCAGTGGGAATAAAGTAGTTTTAATATGTTTTTAAGTGAGAAAATCCACCTGAAAACTTAATCATTGCAGTCAGTTCATCCAGATTACCATCCTGCCATCTAATATTATTTCTGTCGGAGCCGCTCAGACCGGCGGTGCGCTGTCAGTAGGAATCCCTTCAACAGCAGCCTCTGGCCGGGTCGCCTCCTTGCGGTTCACCGCGGCGGCTGGTAGGTGTTTTTCATCTATATAATCTAAACTGCAGGCACCAGGATAATAAAAGCGAACATATTCTGCCGGCAGATTTCTGCATTTTAAGTTAATTTATGCATCAATAAACTGTTTCAGAGGAGTGATCACAGCGCTCTGTGTCATCAGCGCTGTGTCTCTCTCCCTGCCAGCTCCCAGATCAGCTTCTCTGATTGGTTGACGTGGCGAGCAGCAAAAGTTCAATTTTTCCATCTCAAGCAGCAGCGCGTTTGCGGCGGGTCACGCGTGTCATATGCTTAAACGCTCCCGACGAGCTGCTTCAGCTACTCAGATGCGCTGCACCTGCTGCTCAAAACGCGCCGCGGGACCTTTTGCTGCGTCTTGACGCGCGTCAACCATTGACTCTGCATGTAAACTCGCTGCTTCTGTCGCGCCAGCTGCGTCTGGTGTGAACATAGCATTAGCGTTTTTCCAGTATGTGCTACAAACTGCAGGCAGCAGAATAATAAAAGCAAACATATTTTGCCAGCAGGTTTCGACATTTGAAGTTAATTTAAGCGTTAATAAACAGTTTCAGAGGAGTGATCATAGCGCTCTGCATCAGCAGTGCTGTGTCTGTCTCCCTGCCAGCTCCTAGATCAGCTTGTCTGATTGGTTGATGTGGTGCGTTCAGCAGCAAAAGTTACATTTTTCCAACTCCAGCGTCTGCTGCTTTTGAAGCGCGTCACAAATCTCGGATGCTTAGAAGCTCATGAGGCGCTGGTCAGATGCGTTAACATGCGCTGCTCCTGCTAGTCCAGACGCGCTGCAGGACCTTTTGATGCACGTCAACCATAGACTTTGCATGTAAACCGGCAATTCCTGCTACTCGAAGTGCGTGCAGTGTGAATGTAGCATCAGTAGTGAATGCTCTACCGCTGTGCCATTCCCACATCCGATGGACCACCAGCACGAATGTCCCAAATTTAACTTTTTAGATAGGGCCTGAGTTTGCAGATTCTCCCTATTTGTTCTATTTTAGTACTATTGTTGTACATACAGTCATGTTAAGGGCTGGTTATCCTCCCCGCAGCAGTGTTTTTCGCAGTGAGCTTGACATGGTGGTCTGCGCTATATATTGTTAGTCTAGATATGGCCGAGGCCGTGAGAAAGTGGGGGCTAGTTTGTCCAACAATGGAGGGACATGACGGTGAAAAAGAGCTGAGACTGAGGTGGAAAAAGGGTCCCAGCGTTCTTGCGCACCTCGTTCTTCTCGCTGGTCCATCTTCACGAGTTGTTATCCGCAATTGCGGTCATACAAACAAAACAAGATGGCCTCATGTCTGCAGTCACCTACAATTCGGGAGAGGTGCAGCAGTGTCTGCGGAGGGGCGGTGACGTCTTTTTGTTCACTGCGACACAGAGGTCCTAGTTTCGAAGTATAAATCAGCCTTTAGAGTAACTGTATAGGCTCATTAATGTTTGGTTGTCTTTATTGCATGGCTCCGCTTTCACTCATTAGCCATTGAAGACTGGAAGAGGGAAAATAGCCGTTTTTGACATGTGACAAGCTTCAATGCTTCTTTTCTGCTAATTTAGAAAAAACAAACAGCTCAGACAGTGATGCAATTATGAGGTCATTCAGACCCAATGGGCTACGTAGACAACAGTGGGAGGAAATTTTTAAATAAGCATCCATAGGCTAAAGGAAATTCTTTATGATTTTTATATATAATAAACTCTGTTTTTGCAGAGGAATGCAGAGGAACGGAGCCAAGGATATGTTGTTGAAACACAAACTCAAACCATCATCCCTCCACCTCCATGCTTCTGAATTGGTCTGAGCCGTTTGCAGGTTTGGTGCTCAAGAAATGCTGTTTCAACTCCAAGAAACACTGATCCAGCTTTTTCTTTTAATTCATTAGCAAATTATTGAGTTAGGCAACCATGTTTTTGTTTCCTAAAATGAGCTGTTAGGGGTTTTCTACCAACAGCTCCTTACAGAATAGATTATGGAAAATTGAGATATTCATTACCCACCGTGTATTTTCCACTACAAGCTTCATCGTTAAAAATCGGCCTGTTCAGTAAGAACAAGTGTTTTATTTATATAACATATCACTTTACCAGTAATGGATGAAGTACCCAACAGTAGTACTTGAGTAAAAGTATTGATAAAAATCTTAATCTTTAAAGTTACTCGATCAAATATCTACTCAAGGTAAAGTACTGAAGATTTCATATTTTATTTAACTATTTAAAAGTACATACACCTAAAAGTACTTAAGTATTAAAAAATACAAATTAAAATTTCTAATATCAGTATATTTCTATATAATTTTCAGAGTAATTTTAAAAACCTGTAACTTTAAGAAACCACCTGCTATAGATTTAAGACCACTTGTAAAGAGCTTTAGCATTAAAAAAAAGCAATAGAAAATTACGGGCAGCTATTTTGATCATTTCTTCTTTTAAAAAAACAAACAAAAAGAAAACAGAAGTTCCTTGATTTCCTCTCAAACTTTCAATAAGTAACAGAGGTTTAGGGTTGAATCTATTACCACAAAGAAACTATAAGTGATCTTAGAACTAATCCTATTGAACAACTTGACCACATCTAAGATCTTTATAAAATTTAAATATTACAAAAAAGTTATAAAAAAAAAAAAAAAACTGGACTTTGTTTCCAAGTTTTCTCCCTGATATCCCGTACAGATAGCTGCCTTTGAAAGGGTAAGCATATTTAAGGCCAAAATAAAAACACTTCATTCAATGTGAATCTTCCTGAGCTTTTTGAAGGCTGAGTTAATGTACATAAAGTTTTAAATTTGAAGAAAATTATTAGAAAACACAAAAATTCGAAATTAATAATCATAAACAGAAAATGGCCAATGGACAGAGAGAGAAGTGCTAAGAAGCTGTAAGCAGAGGCGGATTTCTCCTGATAAACAACTTTAATAGGAAAAAAAAAACAACAATTTGACCTAAACTAACGTGGTACGATCTTAGTCACAAAAACGGCTGACGAGGCAGAAAGCGGAGCTTAGAGATCTTCACTTGGCAAATCCTAAAACACGGTTAGCTGCTTTAACCTCCGCAGCTGAACATCACAGGGATTAACCGGTTAGCAGCCTGCACTGAATTATTCACTGCTGGTCTCCCGTCACGCTCAATAGGGAACAAACTGCTTTTACCACCCACATCGAACACAATGTCAAATGTACAAAAAGGAAGTAAATAACTAAAAAAGCTTGAAATCCTAAGACCAATAAAAGTATAACATTTACAAGGAACCAGGGGATTGTTTAAAACCAGCGCAGAATACAAAGAAACTAGTTGCTTTTCCCAGCAGAGGCCACGGCCGCCGTCTTCTTCCTCTTCTTCTTCTTCCCGTCTTTAAATTGTGGGGAACTCATGAAGGTGGTGTCTGTGAATTTATCACCACGTCTTATTTTGCTGTTGGGGGAGAAAGAAAAAAATAAAAGGCAAATGAATTTTGCACTCAAGACATTTACAGGGTTTATACAGGAACGAGTAACTCTAGTTTAATGCTCTTTTAAATCATTTTAACGCCATCAACAAGTACCCATGACTTATATATATATATATATATATATATATATACAGTGTTGGGAAAGTTCTCTTTCTACGTGAACTAGTTCAAAGTTCAGTTCACACATTGTAAAATGAACTAGTTCAGTTCATAGTTCATAATTCAAAACCAAAAAATGAACTAGTTCATAGTTTTTTTTTTTTTTCATATATTGCTCAATTACACCATAGCCTACTGTAGAACCACAGACAGCAATTATTTTATCAGTTGTAACTCTGAAACTGTGCGTCAGATTTCATCTTCATATCCAGTTTTGAATCCTTATCCAACCAGGGTTTACATTAGCATTGAGGGGACAGCATTTCCCCATTGTTGCTTTAATGCTTTGTTGCTGTCCATCACTTCACACTAGTAGCAGCTGCAGCTTTCACCCCTACAGTATATTCTCAAAAACATCAGGAAAAATGTGCTGCTTGAATGGTCTTTTTTATGAGGAATTATTAAAAGAAAAATAGGAAAGTAGTCTTTAAGGTGCAAATGTTTTTTTTTTTTTTTATAATTTTTTCCATTTGAAATTCCATTTCAATACATACTAAAAAGGAATACTGGAATCCTGGAAAATTATACCAAACAGGTTTAACAAACAAGTTACATGGATAGTAAAACCCTCAAGAACAGGGGTCTTCTATGTTTTCCAGACCAAGGACCCCCAAACTGATGGCGAGATGGAGCGGGGACCCCCTAACTATATATATTGTATGAAATTGTGTCCTATAGTCACTCTATTACAGATGGAGTAATGTAAAGAAATTAATTTCTCCCTGGGATTATTAAAGTTTTTCTGATTCTGATTCCTGGTTGTTGTGAATTAAACGGTGCCCAGCTTGAAAGAGCTCCTGTGTGTCGCTGAATGTGAGCATTGATGACTGAAAGACATCTTTTGTCTCCATTTATTTGTTTACTACAGCGTGTTGATTTCATGTTAATGAGTATTTAAAGACATTTCAATTAGTGGGAGAAAAAATTGCAGGGGGGGAATATAAAAATATCAACCATGCAGACCCTCATGCAGTACCTCCGTAGACCCCCTAGGGGTCGCGGATCCCCTGTTGAAGACCTCCGCTCAGGAAGATTTTACTAACACAAACTGAGGGACCAGGCTGAGGTAGGAATTTAAGGTTACTGAAGTGCGGATTTTTTTTACTGAAAGCCGGCGGGCAAACTTGTTGCCATCGTCCTCACCGACCACCTGGTCATAAACCTGTTTTAAGTGATCATACTGCGGCTTTGTCGCCTCTACGGTAGCCTCCATGCTGCTATAGCTTCCATGCTGCATTTTGTTTTGATGACGCACGCGGCTGTAGGCTACGACGCTGGTAGCTGGTGTTGCTAGATTGGGTGTTTTTCCCGCTACATATTAAGGCCTGTTTACGGTGTGATTTAGCCGGGGTTTCGCCTGGAGGACTCTATAGAAATCTGGCAACCTATTGAACGGAGCTGAACTGAGAGAGCGTGCCGTTCACAGACACCAGAATGAACGAGTTCACAATAACGTTCATCAGGCAGTAATACGGTACGTTCAGTTCACGTTCGCCCAAAATATGAATGAGTTCATGAACTTTCGTCCAATGAACGCGTTCAGGCACAACACTGTATATATATATATATATATAAATAAAAACACGGCAAAATCGTTTGTCACCTTCACTGTCGACAGGCTGCAGCCATGTCCCGAATTCCTCGTTTTCCAGCCACTTTTGTTGAAATTTTCCCATTCTCTAGCCTTTTCTCCGCCTCGAGCTTCTTATCCGAACATACGGCTTTACGATCAACAAGAGGCAGTTTGGCGCAAACCATTTATATTTGATGTAATATATTTAACGTTTTTTTGTTTTGTTTTTAAAAAGCATCGTAAATGCCCCGATAATAACATTTAAGTCGTAGGGAAGCGGCTGTCCAACCGTCGGGTTTCCGAATTCTCCCAGTGGTGCCTGACTTTACACGAGTGAATAAAGTGAATGTGATTGGTCATCAAGGGGGCGGGATTGTTGTGGCAGAAGGTTCACAAGCAAGTTTGGTTGTGGCCGGTTTGAAGGAAGCATCTTACTAACCAGTTAGCTACTTAGTGCTAGTAGGTTCCCAATGGGAAATTCCATTGGGACCAAGTAGCACTAAATTGGTGACTTAGAAACGACGCTGTCAAGGAACGCTATGGACAGAGGAAACATGCAAGAGGAGGAGAGTTTAGTGTCGGAGGTCGTGGATGAGTCTCCTCCGTCATCCATTTTTTATTTAGAGGAGGAAAGCGGGTACGAAGATGTTGTGGAAGAGGACGCCAGGGCGGCAGAAGCTTGGTTTGGTGTAGAAGGCTTCCAGCCGTACATGTTTGAGCCCTTGCCTCGCAACGCTGCCAGTTCTGTTAGCTCTACGCCTGCTGAAGACACAGACGTCCATCCCCGTGAACACTGGGACGCAACTCAATGGGAAAGGAAAGGATTCTGATTTCAACCGTTGCGTATATTAGCTGCGACATATCAATCAAGATGCTATGACCGAAAACATTTAATTGACAGATGACCGTTGATATATGATTGGCCGAATTTAGGTGTTCAGGCTGACGTAGAACTAACTGGCCTGCAGAGGATAATGAAGAAAAAAAGCACAGATTTTAAGGTAGGATTTGTTTTTTTTTTTTTTATCCAAGTTTTTCAATTTTGGGACAATAGAGTCTGATAATGAGTACATCTATATACATGTTTAAGCCAGAATGATTTGACATTTAAAAAAGATTTCCCTATGACTTAACTGAATGTTAATGCCAATTAAGGTCCTAACCCTGTTGAATAATAACACAAAACAACTGCCTTAAAATAAATTTCTTTTACTTTAGTATTTTCTTTTACTGCTCATCTAATTTGTTTTGTTTAAAAATGATTTTATTAAACATGCCTAGAATAAACTCTAATACTTCAAAGAAACTTTCTCTTTGTACACTTTCTGAGAAACATTCTCACTCGGATTAGAACCGGATGGTTAACGCACCGATAGCAGCGCAGGGCTTAAAGCAAAAAATAAAAATCAAAAATCCAATGCAGGAGCATTTTCACAGAAGCCATTTAATTTCCCTCCATCAGTAAAACATTGATCAGATGGGAAAACTCTAATCTCCTTTGATTCTCACCTGTTCAGTGGCGGCTCCTTATAGCTGACCACACAGTTCCTTCTCCTGAGTTTCCCTTTGTTCTCTCCATCTTGGCCTGTAAAGGTGTTTGTAACGACGGTCAGGACTCTTCCTGCTGCAATTCACATGAAGAGATTAGCTGTCAGACTTCCGAGGGTTTGTGTCAATAATCTTCCCAGTTTGAGTGAGTCTACAGAGAGCTCATGCTTAAGCCCAAAACACACTGAACTCTGGATCCAACAGAAAATCGTGTCGGATGAGGTCATGGCGTTTAGCGCTCATTGAAAGTCAACATGATTTCCTGCAGGGGGCAGCGTAGCTCCGACTGAGATAGAGCCCAGGTCTATTTAAGTCAGACTATTGCTGACTAAATCAGCAGCTATTTCATGGGTCTGACAGGAAGAGACGCAGTTACAAAGTAAAACACGTCCGTTTTGAGGGATGATACAAAATAAAATCTGTTAATCGCACGAGGAAAGAGTCTGTTATGGAGTCGCACATCATGTATAGATTTAGCAGGACAGACTGGTGCAAAAACAATGAATGAAACATTAAAAATAGAAAACTTTCCCCATGATGGGAGCTCAGGAGGACAGAAAACGGATAAAATATTGATCCTCTTTCAGCCTCACAAAAAAAAAAATTATGAGGGGGAAACAGAGCAGGTAGGCGCAGCGTATCTCTCACCTCTTTATAAAAAAAGAAAGACAAACTTCCCAAATCTCTCTGAGAATCACCTCTCTGCCTCAGTCACCATAGAAACCGTCCCAATGTGTTTATTGCTGAGCTTTTCTTTTCTTTAGACATAGATGTCATTAAGTGTTTAAATATGTGAACATTCTCTATCTGCTGTGGTTGAGATGCTGCACAGACTCGTTAAGTCAGGCTTTGCTTTATAGAATGCGTGGTTTTCTGTTTTGTTTTTGAAACCTTTCATAATCTGTCCAAGTCAAATGTTGGAAATTGTTTTAATTTGTGTATAGCACCAGGGTTCCTACAGCTTAAAGGAATAGTACACCCAAACGATGATTAGCCTTCATTTTCTACTCACCCCCATGCTGAACAACACTCTGGAGTACTTTTTTGATATCTCAAATGCATCTGGAGATCTGGGAGGCTTCTTGCTGTATGCTGACATTCAAATAATGGAGGTCTATGGCGCCCGAGGCAGAAAGGTCCATAAAAGTCCACAAAAAACGTGTCAATATTCCTCCATACTGCTCGTCCAATGTATTCCAAGTGTCCTGAGTGGGTAGCGTCCAGAATTTACTCGAAACGAAGTCATTTAGAATGTTTTTAGAGCATAAACAGTAGTGTATAGGATTTCCTGAAAGCGCGTTCACAAGTCTACGGAAACCGCGGCAGACCAAACCAGATGAAAGTGCGCATTCAGCTCGGCAAAGAACTCATGCTCTTCCTCAACACTGAAGTCCTCAGACATTTTTCTTTCGTTGTTTCTTTCTTTGCACAGGTAAACAGCACATTTCTTCTCCTACGCTTGCATTATTGGCAGAGCAGACGCTGAATGCGCACTTTCATCTGGTTTGGTCTGCCGGCTTCCGTAGAGTCGTGAACGCGCAGGCGCGCTTTTAGGAAATCCTATACACTACTGTTTATGCTCTAAAAACATTCTAAATGACTTCGTTTCGAGTAAATTCTGGACGCTACCCACTCAGGACACTTGAAATACATTGGACGAGCAGTATGGAGGAATATTGACACGTTTTTTGTGGACTTTTATGGACCTTTCTGCCTCGGGCGCCATAGACCTCCATTATTTGAATGTCAGCAGACAGCAAGAAGCCTCCCAGATCTCCAGATGCATTTGAGATATCAAAAAAGTACTCCAGAGTGTTGTTCAGCATGGGGGTGAGTAGAAAATGAAGGCTAATCATGTTTTGGGTGTACTATTCCTTTAAGGCAAGTTAAATTCAAGACTTTTAAGACTTTTTAATGCCACTTGAAATACAAATTTAAGACCAAATTCACAAGAAACACAAGAAAAACCAGCTTGCGACAACTTAACCCAAAGGTTTATTTTAACATAAACCACTGCACTAATGTTTCAAATGTTGAAAAGCTTTCCATACAGGAAGAAAGCTAAAAACACACGAATGACAGATATATTTTAACAATTATTTAACTGAACTCACAAACTTTGTTTTAGCAGGGAACAGAACAAATCAGTTTTAAAGCCACAACATAACCAGTGCTAAGTCTTTTTTGCAGCTATTTTTCTTTGTATGGTTTTCTTAGTATGTTTGATTTGGTGATAAGTGCAGAGACAAGGATGGAACTAAACTGAGAAATACTGGCTGTTTCTCCGTAACTCCATTTTGACGCTTTGTGTTTCGTGCTTCGCATGTGCGACTCCACTGCCTTAATTCCCATCGTTCTGAGCTTGAATCGCTTCTTTCACTAAATCCACTGAGCCTCATGTATGTTCCCTGGTTTTAGCCATGGAGAAAACTCTTGGCTGGAGACAATTTTGGTTACATTTACACTTGCTCATATTTTCCAGACAAAACGTTAATGGTGCATCTCCCAAATGTCCCGGCCGCAACAACGCTTTTATTGGTTCCGCTATCGGGATGGAACCAATAAGATTTTTAAATAAAAAAAAAAAAATTGTCAATTTTAATTTTTTATTTAGATTACAAAAAATGTTTAGGACTATGATTTAATAGCAATTAAGGCGTTAGTTTTATTTTGAAGAATTCAATGCCTTTTATACGGTGGCCCTGAAGTGCAAACTGCAACTACAAATCTAAAAGCGCAACTACATTAAGGAAAACACAATTACATTAACCTACCGGGAAAGGTAGGTACCAGTGGGAAACATGAGACATCGCTGATTGGACGACGGCGCCGTTTGACCCTTGAACCGGAAGTCATTCTGCCTGCTGCGGCTTTTGAAAACATGGATATTGTCGGCGCCCCAAACATAGCTGCAGTTATCCAGGACTATTTTGAATCAGGACATACGTACGAGGTGATACTGGATATGCTCAAGACTAATCACGAAATTTCAGTTAGTTTGCGTACACTGAAGACACATTTAAAGGAATAGTACACCCAAAACATGATTAGCCTTCATTTTCTACTCACCCCCATGCTGAACAACACTCTGGAGTACTTTTTTGATATCTCAAATGCATCTGGAGATCTGGGAGGCTTCTTGCTGTCTGCTGACATTCAAATAATGGAGGTCTATGGTGCCCGAGACAGAAAGGTCCATAAAAGTCCACAAAAAACATGTCAATATTCCTCCATACTGCTCGTCCAATGTATTCCAAGTGTCCTGAGTGGGTAGCATCCATAATTTACTCGAAACGAAGTCATTTAGAATGTTTTTAGAGCATAAACAGTAGTGTATAGGATTTCCTAAAAGCGCGTTCACGAGTCTACGGAAACCGAGGCAGACCAAACCAGATGAAAGTGCGCATTCAGCGTCTGCTCTGCCAATAATGCAAGCGTAGAAGAAGAAATGTGCTGTTTACCTGTGCAAAGAAAGAAACAATGAAAGAAAAATGTCTGAGGACTTCAGTGTTGAGGAAGAGCATGAGTTCTTTGCCGAGCTGAATGAGCACTTTCATCTGGTTTGGTCTGCCGCGGTTTCCGTAGACTCGTGAACTCGCAGGCGCACGCTTTTAGGAAATCCTATACACATCCTATAATCCTATACATATAGAATATATAAATTCTGGACGCTACCCACTCAGGACACTTGGAATACATTGGACGAGCAGTATGGAGGAATATTGACACGTTTTTTGTGGACTTTTATGGACCTTTCTACCTCGGGCGCCATAGACCTCCATTATTTGAATGTCAGCAGACAGCAAGAAGCCTCCCAGATCTCCAGATGCATTTGAGATATCAAAGAAGTACTCCAGAGTGTTGTTCAGCATGGGGGTGAGTAGAAAATGAAGGCTAATCATGTTTTAGGTGTACTATTCCTTTAAAAGAAGCTGAACTCTTCAGACGACGCAACTTCCGGTTCAAGGGTCAAACGGCGCCATCCTCCAATCAGCGATGTCTCATGTTTCCCACTGGTACCTACCTTTTCCGGTAGGTTAATGTAATTGTGTTTTCCTTAATGTAGTTGCGCTTTGCTTTATGTAGTTGCGATCTCCTTAATGTAGTTGCGCTTTTAGATTTGTAGTTGCAGTTTGCACTTCAGGGCCACCGTACTTTTAAGACTTTTTAAGGACCCGGGGGAACCCTGAGTACAAACAAATAAGTGATAATCTCTGCAGATCTGCTCACCCTGCCTAATCAGAGCCCCTCTATACCCGGTCAGAGTGACATGGAAAAAGGTGGAGGTTAAAAAGCTGTAGATACGCGGTGTGTTCAGGCCTACAGACTGTGATAAAGATGCTGTAACCCACATGCAGTAGAAGGGAAACCCACCTGATGAGGCTTCAGTCAACTCCTCGCTCACCACGGACCTGGATGATAAGCTTCTGGCCGGGGAGCTGGGTAGAGAGTCGGACTCTGCTGACACAATGCTGATGTCTTCAAACAGCCATGGTGGAGGGATGTCCATTAATAAATCTTCCACATTCTGACGAGCCCTCTCCTCTGTAACGATGGACGTCCTCTTGCCACTCAGAGAACTACCCTTACTGTTGCCCGCCGTCGTCCGTCTACAGCGGGCGGGTTTCTCTCTTGGATTCCTAGCTTTAGTGGCAGCGTGTGGCTTTGTCTTCCTCTGCGGTTTGCAATCCGTCGTGGATTTGGAGAGTTTTGGATCATGCAGATCTTCGCTAATGTCCTTCTCATGGCTGGGCAGCATTTGAAAATCTTCCTCTCCTCTCCACATGTCAGAGCTATAGAGTCTGTAGAAAGAGGGATCCGCTCTGCAGGCAGGATCCGGAACAGGTTCCACGTCCGATGAAACCCCTCTGCTGATTTTCTTTGTCTTTTTCTTGTCGTCTGAAACTCCGGCAGACTTCTTTTTTCTGGATCCCTCCTCTTCTTCTCTTCTGGGTTTTTTTGGTTTGCGGTACTCTGAACTTGAACAGCCGTGCTGATCTGCCTGCAGGGCTTTGGGGTTATTCTCTGAAATTTCCCCCAAAGGACGCTTTGAAGATCTGCTGGTTTCTGGCTCTGCACTCGGAGCCGCCGCGTCCGGCGCCCCCTGGGCCTCACAGCGGAGCCCTGCAGGGAGGATCGGGTCATGGTCCACATCTGGGAGGCTACTGGAGTCTCTGCAGACGGAGATGACAAATGTCCCTCTGCATCTGCGTTTGTTCTGCTTTTCTCTTCCGTTGTCAGGAGGCTGATTTTCCGCCAACTCTGAACATCCAACCTCCTCCAGATAGAACCCGGATCCATGCGGCGGCTCTCCTCTTTCTGCTTCCTCTTCGTTCTGGACCGTCTCCAGTCTGGACTGCCGGCTCTGATTATCATCATGTGACATCAGAAGTACTGAGGCTGATGGGCTATTTTTAACAGCGGCAGACTTCCTCTTAACTTTAGATTTGGACCTTCTGTAGGTGACGTTAAAACCTGCGGAACCTTCTCTTGGCTCATCACCGCCATCTTTTGAAGAAATTACTTTATGGTCAGAAAAATAATCATCGACTTGCTTTTTTGCAGGGTCACAGGAGTCAGTGGATGCCTTCTGCTGATTGCCAAGTTTAGGAATACGAGATGTTTTGCCCTTCCTGAGGAGTTTTTTAGTTAACTGGTGTGTAGGAATGTCAGGGTCTTTATCTCCTGCCGGTTGTTCACTTACTTGTGTAGAAATTTTTGCAGGTGACGTTTGATTTAAACCCTTCTGAACGTCTGTAGCAGAACCACGTTCCTGCGGACTCCTTGCATTTGCTTTGCTTTCCACGGTGATGATTTCAGCAGCTTTGGTCAGAGTGATCTCCATTGATGTGCTGAGCAGCACAGTATTGTCAGGTTGTTTAAACTGAGGCTCATCTTCCAAGGCAGAGCCGCTTGGAACATTGATGTCACCAGAAACGGCGGGCGAGTTTACGCAGGTTGGATTGTTTTGAGGACAGAGGACGGCGTTATTCTCCAAGCTAGGCTGAGAAAACACCCTGGACAGCCGCTCCACTTCACTCCTCAGACTGCTGCTGCTGGATGGACGACACACTGCAGGAGGAGGAGCTTCTACCCGTCGGCTTAAACTCTCAAAATTCTCAGCGTCCTTGTTTCCTGGAAAAAAGACATTCTTTTATAAAGTGTCTGCAAACAAATTCCAAATGATTGTTCTCTACATTCAAGTGTGCCAGAAACCCACCATAAAGTAGATCAGGGGTTTTGCTCAGAACACCAGAAACATCCTCACTCCCGTTCTTTTCTAGAACATGTGCTCTTGCCTCTGAGTTTTTGTTTGGGCGGAGGGAAATCCTTGATATTTCAGGCTGCAGAACTAACTGAGCATTACGCCTACAGGTAATGATATAAAAATCTAATTAAAGGAAATCATATTTATATCAAATGAAACTCCAAAAAGCTACTAGAACTACTTACCAACTTGCTGCATCTTTCTCCTGGGTTTCATGGGTTGAGGTGTCGCTGCCATCTGAGACTCTTGGAGAATCCTGAAGGAAAACGGACATCTTCAGTTTGTTTGTTGTTCATTTTCAAGTTAACATTGTGTATCTTCTGGCCCCCAGGGCAGGGCTTGGCAACCCGCGGCTCTTTAGAGCCCCCCCTTCCGGCTCCTTGGAGGTTTTTCAAAAAAAATTTAAGATTGAATTTTTGTCTGTTTTAATTAGGGGTGGGTATTGGCAAAGAAGTCGTGATTTGATTCGAATTACGATTCACATGCCACGATGCGATTCTATCACGATGCATCACAATACTTGAAATATTGCGATATTTTCACTGAACACTGTAAGAAAAAGATACAGCCCTTACCAGTGGCTGACTGGCTGAGTATGATCTGGATCGTGTCTTCTATTGATACATAACTGAAAGCAACTGAATTCATACATAGCTGGATTTATAATAATGACTTTTGGAGGTGTTGCCATGAAAACAAATACTGGACAGAAATATTACTATTACTGGCGTGGACACACTGACAAAAAGATCTTAGGATTCATCAAACTTAAAATAACAAAATAAGGATAATCAGAGCCGTTTACATGGCCTCAGTGGTCCTTTAAACCAATGAAATGAAAACATTCAAATGTATATTTCCCCTTTTGCACATTCCGTGCGTCACATCAAATCCGTTTTTACCTTCTTTGTTTTTAAAGCCAGAATGCATCCAAGCATCTGACTTGAAATGTGATGGAGCCGCGGGGCGAATTTTCATAGTGTCCTCCATGTTTTGTTTCATATAACTCGTCGCAGTATCCCGCAGCCGGAAATGCTTGTGACACAAAGCAGCGGGCGTCAACACCTCTGCAGCGAAATCTGCTGGACTGGAAGTTGTATTCCACTTGGTTTGGCTGATGTGCGCCAACCATTCATGTATTTTATTTGTTCTTTTTTTTTTTTTATAATCTATTTTAAAAAATCTAATAAACCTTCAAGAATCGATGCAGTAAATTACAAAAATTAGAATCGCGCTGCATCGATATCACGATTATTTCGCACACCCTTAGTTTTAATATGGTGTGCAGGAGGTCAAACAAACATTCATTATGTTTCACATCCATCCATTTCCCATTACGCTTATCACAAGCGGGGGTCTTGAGGGGTGCTGGTGTCTATCTCCAGCTGTCTACGGGCGAGAGGCGGGGTCCACCTTGGACAGGTCTCCAGTCCATTGCAGGGCAACTCAGAGACAAACAGGAAAAACAACCATTCACACTCACACCTAAGAAGAATTTAGAGAAGCCAATTAACCTAACAGTCATTTTTTTGGACTGTGGGAGGAAGCTGGAGTACCCGGAGAGAACCCACGCATGCTCAGGGAGAACATGCAAACTCCATGCAGAAAGACCCAGAGCCGGAAATCGAATGCATAACCTTCTTGCCGCAAGACAGCAGTGCTACCCACTGCCCCACTGAGCAGCCCACATGTGCTGTCAACATTTCTATACTAAATACAATTAAACAATTAATTAAAAAATTTCTTTCAACAAAAATTTGCATCATTTGCCACAGAGATCAGTGGTCATAGTCTGCAGCACGTTTCAGCGCATTTCAAAACATTTGGAAAGGCATTTCCAGGAAAGGCATGATAAATATGCAGCCGACCACCAAGTTGGGAGTGAGAGAAAAAGTGCAACAAAAAAAAATAATAATAATAATAAAAGTCACTTTCAGAAACACTACGAATATCCAATCGGATTTTAGCTGCAGCTCAACTTCAGGTTTCTGGCTGAAGACACGTTTACTAAGGAGAAGGACAAAGAAAGCATTCAGGATGATGAGTAATGAGGAAGATCAGGGAGGTTATCAGGTGCCAAGTAGTGACGGTTTAATGAGGCATCTTGAAGCCAAACTGTATTGATTGTAAATTGATACTGTCTCACTGACACCTGCTGGACAAATAAAGACACAACAGGCAGCTGATTTCAAAGGCTAAACTTAATTGATTTGATGATCTGATAGTGTTTTTCAATCCTGGTCCTCAAGGCGCCCTGCCCTGCATGTTTTAGATGTTTCCCAGCTTTCACACACCTGTTATCAATTGATAGCAGATTATCGGGCTTTGCTGAACTGCAATCATCTGAATCAGGTTTGCTGAACTTCAGAAACATCCAAAACAAGCAGAGCAGGGTGCCTTGAGGACCAGGGTTGAAAAACACTGATCCAAAACACCGATATAATAGAAGTTATTGTAGATTATGGTATTATTTCATATATATATATATATATAATCATATATATATAATTCATATCTTAAATCGAAAACAACTTTGATCATTTTAGATGCAGCCAATAAATAATGTAAACGTACGTCATAATTTAGGGGAAAATGTGAATGAGGAGGATTGTGAAACTAGGATTTAAAATCATATTTTTAAAACAATCAGTACAGTAAAAACAGTAAATAAACTAAGAGTCAATTTGAAATTAACTTTAATTCAGATAAGTTAAATGAGAGGAAAAGGATGACACATCAAGAAAATTTAAATAAAAACGCAACGGCTGAAACGTTCCTATTCCTTTTAGGCTCCAAAATTCTTGATCATTTTAACAATAAACCGCAAAAGATGAGACTTTTTTTTTTAGCAGATGCATCATGTTGACAGATAAATTTTGTTAACTGTTTAATGAGTCAGTCAGTTAGAAACAACTCCTGTATCGGTCACATGACTTTCTTGAAATGACACAGGCAATGATACGATGTTTTGCTCTACTGGCTCCACGCACGCACCGACGCTTCGGGTTTACTGGATTCATCACTTGTATCAAGTTAATTAGAGCTTTGAAATTGAGGAGGAGGATCCTGCAATCAAAGCAGTATTTATAAATAATCTGGGAATATAATCTAGGATGAGGTTTCAGGATGGGGCGATGTGATAACGAGAGGCTGCTGGATAAATAGAAGCTTAGAAGAAGAAAGTAAAAAGTTACAGTACAGCATGATTAAGCAAGAAGCAAAAATAACTCATTTTATTTTATGTTATATGAGAATGATGAGATGTAATGTAAGAAAGAAACTGATCTTTATGTAACAAAAACAAGGAAAAAGAACTAAGGCCTTCCTACTTGGTCAGAGACGAGTTCTTCCACCATGTCCAGGTGCTGCAGGGTGTTACTGTGGAAATCTTTCAAGATGAGGAGCTGAGGGGCAGAATCAAAACAAGCTGTCAACCTCTTAATGTTCCGGCTTCACTCGCTTTCATCATGATAGGAGAAATATTCTGCTTACTGCTGTAATCCCACTTACCAGTTTTCTATGCTTATATTTATTGGTAGCCAGTTTGAAGCAGAGAGTGTCGACCTGTTTCTGTAGGTCCATCACCTGCATCTCAAGCTGCCTGCTCCTCTCCTTCTGCGCCTGTAGCGCAAGAGCCAGGGCCTTGTTGTTGGTCTTCAGGGAAACCTTGAAGAAGGAGGAGGTATCTGGTGCGAGAGGAAGATGATGTTAGAGCTGCTTTAAGTCTTCTGTGATCCACAAACAAAATGCTTGAGAATACCCACTAAGAATTTTATTTTTGATCTTTGAAGCCAAAACGGAGTTTTGCTTCGAGAGCTTTAATGGAGTCATTGTCTTCATGGGCAGCATCATTAGGCATAGAAAAGGCTTGACCTTGAAATCCGTGAAGCCAGAAACCTGAAAAAAGGAAAAGGATTTAGCTCCAGTAGCAATGAAGGAAAGAAATACTCAGTCTGAACTGGAAGGTGACCTTTCAGTGAGAGTTATGGAGGATATTAAATTATGCAGAACTCTAGAAACTGCATTAAGAGTGTGATCAAATATCTATAACTTATATTTAATGACGCTGCGGGCCATCCTGATGACCCTGAAGACAGAAAATATAAAGATAAATGAGGCTCCCCTTGTTTTGAAAAGGTATGTGCAGACTTTAGTAGTGATTTGGAAACTGGTCACAATTAAGAGTAAACAGACATAATTGAGACTAGATTGGAGGATGTCTCTGCAGGGGCTGCAGGACAGTAACCCCCAACATACAGTAGAACGGTTCAAATACTAACATTTCTCATTCAAAGTCCAGATATTGATCACATCGAGGGAGCTGCTGCTCACTTTTTCATCAAATTGTTTGTTAAGCAATTTGTAAAGATGTCAACGGTTCAGTGACTGATGCTAAAACCTGAATTATTTACATCAAATCAAGCAATGCATTAATATAACTTACATTTAGCTGCTTAAGTTGCAGAAAAGCACCATGAATTTAGGGATTCTCATATTAAAGGCTTTCTGAAAACGTTAGAAAGGCAATGTAGACCCCCAGAGCCAAAACAATGTATAACCCACCAACCATCAAACATTAGCTTTTTTTTAAATTAGCTAAATATCCAGGTAATTCATACAAGTATAACGTTTCTAAAGAAAAATAAAACTATTTCACTTGAAACAAAGCCACCATTCAACTCGCACTCATTGGCGTTAAAACACAGAGAAAAAAAAGAATATTAAAGAACAACGGACAATGTTTTAAACATAAATGTCTGTTAATTCATTCTGAACACTACACACTGGCTGTACATTAACACGCTAAGCTAACTAAACGTTTTTAATCCTAACTTTCTCCAGCGTCACCCTGTTTGAAAGTTTTTGAACGCTACGATTTGGCATCTAGGAAAGAAAACAAGTTCGCAGGCAAACGTTCAATCCGATTTAAGGCGTACCTAATGTGCGGCTTCTTCTAGAAACAAAAATTTCAAAAATAAACAGAAAGACCCACCAACCTTCCGAGCGCATGCGCAATGTCAACTTCTTCTTCTTCTTGTGTTATTTATGAGCGGTTGGCCAATTTTATGCTTCTCTACCGCCACCAAGTGGCAGAGGAGTCAAAGTATTTATATTTATTGCTCCAGTAGAAGTATAATCCAACTGTTTAAAAAGACTTTGTTAAAGTCAGAGTATAAAATTAAGCTTTTTAATAAATTTTAAAATGTAAAAGTACCATTTTTAAAATTACTTAAAGTATAAAAGTTAAAGTAATGCAGGAAAAAACCCTATTAAAGGAACATTTTTCTACAATTCTGGATAATAACATTAGACTTTATTTTCTTACTTTTATAACTAATGTTAACAGTGTCAAATTTAACTTAGCATTATCTTTAAAATATATATATATTTTTATATGTGATGAACAACAAGTTGGGGCAGCACCAAGTCCAGCTACAAAGAAATTGTTGTCTGGATGAAACAAATTATTCTGATGTTTTTTAGTTTTTTAAATACCAACAGGCCATAATGAAAATGAACTGAAACGAAAAAACTAACCAGTCTATTTCTAAAATGTAAGAAGTAGAAATTAGAGATAAGTGGTACAAAATATAAAGAACAGAAGTAAAAAGTATAGATAGCCAAAATTTCTACTTAAGTCAGGTAACAAAGTATTTGTTCTTTGTTACAACTATGCCAAGTGGTAAGAAGTGGGGAAAATGTTTCTTATAGTACACACACACAAAAATAATTGAAATAAATAATTGAATGAACTCATAAATAATTTAAATCCTCTCAAATGAGCCAGTGATACATGAAATCTGAAAACTCAGTAGGTGAAATGTCTGTTGCCCTAAAACTTCTTGTTTTATTTTGTGTAAGGTTTTGGATTAGAATATATTTAACTTATTTTCAGGACTTTTGCACAACATGTTCTACAGTTTGTTTAGCTAAAAAAAAATAAACCATAATTTCCTGTAATATTTTTCCTCATTTCAAAAAGTGAGCTGGTAAACTGAGTGACCAAATTTGAGTCTTGATATAACTGTATCTTCTCTTCTGCTTTTTGCCACACTTTCTTCCTTCCTCTGTATTCTAACCATCATCCTTTTTTTCTTGTCACTATTGTTCTATTAAAGTTAAATTTTATATTAATATTCTATAGTTGTAAACACCACTTAGGGCCTGTGATACTGGATGTACAGCAGGTAAACACTAATACTTACACAGTTGAAAATTATGTCAAAATGGTACAACTGCAGCTGAAAGAGAGAACAGGGGAACTTTTTGGATTGGATTACCCATAACCTGGCATGTGTCACAAGTTCGGCATAACGATAAATCTGCCTTCAGCCCTGGCTTCAGGGCATGAAGAGGTTGACAACTTGTTTTGATTCTGCCCCTCAGCTCCTCATCTTGAAAGATTTCCACAGTAACACCCTGCAGAACCCATAACAACCCTGAACCCATGTTGCTTAGAATAGTCACCATCCTCAATAACAGCAAAGCAATTCACAAGAGGTGGATCAGCTTGTTGTACAAAGTTGTTAAGTAACAAAGTACAAATTCTTTCTTACCTTACATATAAAGAAGTGTTGGCTATCTATACTTTACTGGAGTCATTATTTTTTAGGCAACGTTTTACTTCTACTGCACACATTTTGTTTTGTTTTTTTTTACAGTTTGACAGGAAGTCCACAAACTGTAGTTAAAAGCCTTCAGCTGATCCAAAACGCTGCAGCCAGAGTTCTGATGAAAATGAAAAAGAGAGATCATATCTCTCCTATCCTGGCTTCTCTTCATTGGCTTCCTGTTAAATCCAGAATAGAATTTAAAATCCTCCTTCTGACATATAAAGCCTTAAATGGCCAAGCTCCATCTGATATCAGAGATCTGATTGTTCCTTATGTTCCTAACAGAGCACTTCGCTCTCAATCTGCAGGTTTACTAGTTGTTCCTAGAATTTCTAAAAGTAGAATGGGAGGCAGATCTTTTAGTTATCAGGCTCCTCTCCTGTGGAACCAACTACCAGTTTTAGTCCGTGAGGCAGACACCCTGTCTACTTTAAAAGGCTAGGCTTAAAACCTTCCTTTTTTTATAAATTATATATATATAATATATATTATATTATATATATATATATATATATATATATATATATATATATATATATATATATATATATATAATATATATATATATATATTGCATCCATTATCATATATATATATATATATATATATATATATATATATATATATATATATATATATATATATATATACATACACATATATATATTAGTAAGTGACTCAGTTACTTTTTGGGAGAAGTAACTAGTAACTAATTACTTTTTCAAAGTAACGTTCCCAACACTGGTTATCCCTATGTAAAGGTGCATTCTGGAGCGCTGCAATGATAATGGATGCAATGGATGTGCTTCTTATGGCATGCTCAGGATTTTTTTCTCTTTCAACATTCATTTCGGTATCTCACTATGGGACACGCCCCCAGCGCTGTCTCCAGAAGCACTATAACATTACGCCAGTCCTGACTGGCTCACAGAGGTGACGTCTGCTACTGGGGGAGGGACTTATCCCCAGTACAAGAAGTTGATGTCACGCAGGTGATCCTCAGTCTAAAGCCTCTTCTCGCTCCCAGAAGCTTACTCGGACGGCTAATACAGCAAGTTTTGAGCTAGCTTAACAGTTCACAGAGCAAGCTAACAACTCGGTCAACGAACGCTACTCAGTACAGTATTCGGCTGTTCCGAGTTCCCTTTCCACTGCTGGCCTGTCACCAAACAGCAAAGGCGGCAACTAGTCACCAAACTAGCTTTCTAATTTTCGGAGCTTACGAGGCAGCTTGAACTTGTTCTCACCATGGACAAGAGCAAGCCACCTGCTAGAGCTTGCACATGCGGCAACCTTATAGCTGGGGCAGACACCCACCCTGTCTGCACTTTGTGCCTGGGGCTGCAACATCCCCGGGACGGAGTAACGTCGCCAGCTAGCTGTGAGCACTGTGCTCGGCTCTCCCTCAAATCCCGTAGGCGCAGGCTAGCGCACCAAGCTAGCCTGTCGGAGGTGGACCCTGTGATGGAGGTAGCCAACCCTCCACCACCGGTGCTCACTGTCACCGAAGAGGGAGAGCCCCTATTCACCGGACCCAGTTGGGCGGATCAGCTCGACGCTGTGGCGCCACTAACTGACCCGGAGGAAGATGAGGCCGCCCTCCCGGATCTTTGCGACCCTGCGGGTGCAGAATCCGACTCAGAGGTGGAATCCGTTGGCCTCGGGTCTGACGACTACGAGCAGGCCTTATATCATCCCACCGGCTGCAAAGCCAGTGGAGGTGGGTGACACTTGCAGCGGCTCCCCAAACCCGTCTGCAATGGACCTGCACGATGTCTGTAGAAGAGCGGCTGCAAAGCTAGGCATTGAATGGCCTGAGACCTTCACAGAGACCACCACATCCCGGTATGAAGGGAAAAGGCTCCCCAAGGTCAAATCTTCCACCAGGCAGCTCCTGCCGGTTTTTCCGGAGTGCATTGAAGAAGCGACCCGGTCCTGGTCCAACCCTCTCACCACTAAGAACCGCGTCCTGGGAGGGTCAGCGCTGGATTGGATTGGGATTTAGGACAGCAGCTTCTCACATTTACCTCCTGTGAAACTGCTGCTTGCTTCTCACCTGCACCCATCGCAGAAACCTGCAGTTGCAGCGGCAGGACCCGCTTTCCCTTTCAAAGCGGATTCCTTTCAATCAGCTCTTAATGATAAGAGCTACAAAGCGGTGGCTGCATCGGTGAAGGTGCTTAACGCTTCATCTCTCCTTCTCGCTTACCAAGCAGAGCTACAGGAGCAGATGACGGGGGCACCGAGCGAAAGTCTGTGGGAAGAAGTGTGCATGGTGACAGACCTATGCCTTCGCCTCCACAGAAGCACTGTCCAGACCACCGGAAGAGCCATGGCCCTGATGGTCACCCAAGAGAGGGCCAGTTGGCTCAACTTGTCCAGCCTGTCACAGAGAGAGAAAAACCATCTCCTCGACACACCGGTGGACCCGAGGGGATTGTTGATCTCACCAGATCACCCTCCTTGCCTGGAGCGAGGAAGAGGTGTGCTTACGAGACTGAGGATCACCTGCGTGACGTCAGCTTCTTATACTGGGGATAAGTCCCTCCCCCAGTAGCAGACGTCATCTCTGTGAGCCAGTCAGGACTGGCGTAATGTTATAGTGCTTCTGGAGACAGCGCTGGGGGCGTGTCCCATAGTGAGATACCTCACTCATGTTTCAGAGAACCGGGGTTAATTCCTTAACCTAAAGTTGTTGGGATGAAGAAAATCTGAGCTTTTTTGTCTTGTTTTTTTAACAACAATCAATCATGGACGTTGGTTGAAGTAGAATTTGTTTAAACAAAACAGAAGATAGAAAATATAATGCTGATCGCTGATGAAGGTTCTCAGTCATCCAGGTCATAGTCATTCCGTAAAAATTCAAAAAATATCCACTGGACTTGGTTTTCAAGATTTGAAGACGTTTCACCACCTCTCCAGGAAGCTTTCTCAATTCAAATGTCTGGATCCGCAGTGAGTTTGAGTCTTATAGGCGTTGTCTATATAAGACTCAAACTCACTGCGGATTCAGACATTTGAATTGAGAAAGCTTCCTGGAGAGGTGGCGAAACGTCTTCAAATCTTGAAAACCAAGTCCAGTGGATATTTTTTGAATTTTTACGGAATAATGCTGATCAGAATCAGAAATAATTTAATAATCCCAGAGGGAAATTACTTTTGTTACACGCTAAAGGATGAAGTGGAGAATGCTTTTAAGCGGTTTGTAGATGGCCTTTAAAGAAGCTGTTTAATTTAGTCCTAAAAGGACCATTAAATCAATTATCATTGGCGCCCTTAGCTGCAAAGCTGGCACCATCCTACGGCAGCCTGTGCTGGTCTTTCTGTACAGATTGTCATTCTGCTCTCCTGCTGTCCTTCCAAAATGCGTAATAGCTGGCCGCTCAGCTCAGAATCTTACATTGATCATTTATTGGATCAGCTGCTCCTCTTGTCTGAGCTTCATAATGTTGCCTCAGCTTTCCTTTTCCTCTCACTTCTGCCTGTTTTGTTCAGCTTCAGTGCATCATGTTCCCCTGCAGGTTCCCACATGGATTAGCCCAACCACCAGACGCTGCTGAGGAGCCCCAACCCCAGGCGTGGCTCCAGGATGAGGTCCTGGCTCCACTGTACCAGGGGACATCACTGGCCTCAATTTTGTATTCATCATGATGGCTTTGAATAGGACTGGGCAATTATTGTATCTGCATAAAACACTTTTCTCTGATTGCAAAATAACTCAATCTTGGTGACATTACCTTTAACCAGAGTATTGCAATTACTTTTTCACTTCACCACTATAGGTGGCAGTAAAGAGAGTTACAGCAAGCAGATTAATGCATGCCAGTAGGAATGAACACATTTCCACACATAACTAACAGTAAAGTCCTACAACAATGGACTTTGGACAAGCTAGGTTTCAAGTTCATGTAAACAATGCAGGCCTGGAGATTACATTTGGTTGTGGTTAGTGCAGAAGAAAATCTAAATAAGATGGTATTGATCTATATTGGTTGAAAAAATATCTTTTAGCACTAGTTTTAAACCGCTCTTAGTCTGGCCTGTCACCCAGAGACGCTAACATAGCCACTGGGATCATCCTAGCACTGAAACCCCTCCACCACGTTAAGGTGGCGGTTCAAGGAGGGGTTGCTTCCTCCTCAGGGTGTCGTGTCTTGAACCCCCCATGCAGAGGAACCAGGGAGGACTATATCACTTTGTTGGTGTTTAAACACCTCTAGCTCCTCCCAGAGGAACTGAATGAACTGTCTGCATTGAGAGACTCTGGGTGATTTGCTCAGACTGCTGACCCAGTTCTGAGAGAACGACTATGACTGAAGTGTTCCCTTTAATTTCCAGCTCCATTTTGGGTACAGTTATCTATTCTTGCACAGGAGTAAGTACTACAGGCTTTAAAGGCGGCTCTAATTACTTATTAAATTGTAAAAAAACATAATATGGATTTGGATAAGAATACAATAGAATAGAATAGCATAAAATAGAATTAAACTTTATTGTCTTTACATTGCAACAGAATGTAGTTTGCATATTCTGTATAGTTTCCTATACATTTAGCTGTAAAGCTGTTCCGATATCTGGTGGTTCTGGTTCTGTAATGCCTCCCAGGGCGCAGCAGTGAGAAGAGTGTGTTTGCACGTTGATTAGAGTCTTTGGTGATTTTTCCGGCCATTTTCAGCCACAGCTTCCTGTAGATGTCCTTCATGGCAGGGGGCGGTGCCCCGGCGATGCCCTGGGCAGTTTTCTCCAACCTCTGCAACACCTTCCAGTCTGAGGCAGAGCAGTTCCCACACCAAACTGTGCTTCTGTTGGTGAGGATGCTCTCGATGGTGCAGCAGTAGAAGTCTGTGAGGATCTCTGAAGACAGATGGTTCATCTTTAGGGTCCTCATGAAGAAAAGGAGCTGGTGCACCTTCTAGATGATTTTGAAGAAGCTGGTCGCCCAGGTCAGGTCCTTGGAGATGTGGACTCCCAGGAACTTAAATCTTTCTGCACGCTCCATCGCCATCCCTAAATGACATAAATGATTTTCATCAGCAGTGTTCGGCATGATCTTGGCACTGATTACAGGATAATTAGTTAATTTCTTCTACCTTTTTATCTCCTCCCAGTTTTCAACTGTCCTCGTCTGATCCACCTGTTCCAGCTCCCATTTATGCTGCCTGTTTCCAGCCATCAGTGCCAGATTATTTGAGCCGAGTGTGAGATTTTTCTAGCGTATCTTGTTGTGTTTTGATTGCTTGATCTTGATCTGTTTCTCCCTCTGGACTCCTGGGTTTGGTTTGCCTCGAATTCCAGGCTGTTTCTGCCTGTTCCTATTTTCGGATTGCTGTTTGGATTCTGCCTGTTAACGATCTTGGGTGTGTCTCCTGACCCCGGCTTGGATTCCCTTCGGTTCCTCTTCGTCTCTCTGATCTACTGGTCTGGAAATCTGCTTCTGCTTCGTCTCCTGCTCTGGATTCTCCCTCTGGATTCTGCAGCTGTTCTTCGTCTGCTGGCTTCTGCTGTCAGTCTGCTCTGCCTCACTCCTGGAACTCCGGGCGACTCCCACCGCATGCTGTGGAGAAGTCATCTGACTGGTTTCCACTCCTTCCTCTGGGGACGGACAGAACTAAGAACAAGGTTAGTGACTCACATGCTCATTATCGTTCCCTGTCTGAGTTTCGTGGTCACTTACCCGAGTAACTATCTCTGCAGAGATTCCTCCAAGCCAGTCAATAAAATAGTTTCTTTTAAAAAGACATCTGTCTGTCTGCATGAATCCTGTGTTCTACCTTTTGAGCCATTACAATTTTTTTTTTGTTAAAAGCTATACCCAGGGTTCCTACAGCATAAGGCAAGTTAAATTCAAGACTTTTAAGACTTTTTAATGCCACTTGAAATAAAAATTTAAGACCAAATTCACAAGAAACACAAGAAAAACCTGCTTGCGACAACTTAACCCAAAGGTTTATTTTAACATAAACCACTGCACTGATGTTTCAAATTTTGAAAAGCTTCCCATACAGGAAGAAAGCTAAAAACACACAAATGTCAGATATAATTTAACAATTATTTAACTGAACTCACAAACTTTGTTTTAGCAGGGAACAAAACAAATCAGTTTTAAAGCCACAACATAACCAGTGCTAAGTCTTTTTTGCAGCTATTTTTTGCAGCTATTTTTCTTAGTTTTCTTAGTATGTTTGATTTGGTGATAAGTGGAGGCGTTGCAGAGACAAGGGTGGAACTAAACTGAGAAATACCGGCTGTTTCTGGGCAACTCCATTTTGACGCTTTGTGTTTCGTGCTTCGCATGTGCGACTCCACTGCCTTAATTCCCATCGTTCTGAGCTTGAATGACGTCTTGCACTAAATTCACTGAGCCTCATGTATGTTCCCTGGTTTTAGCCATGGAGAAAACTCTTGGCTGGAGACAATTTTGGTTACATTTACACTTGCTCATATTTTCCAGACAAAAAGTTAACAGTGCATCTCCCAAATGTCCCGGCCGCAACATTGTTTTTATTAGTTCCGCTATCGGGACGGAACCAATAATGGCAAGCTATTATTTTTTTTTTTATGAAAAAAAAAAATTTGTCAATTTCAAGGTTTTATTTAGGTTACAAAAATAAATCGTAATAAAAATAATCCTATTTATGATGTTTTAAAAATTAAGACCTACGGAAGACTGATTTAAGACATTTTAATGCCAATTAAGGCCTTAATTTTATTTTGAAGAATTCAATGCCTTTAAAGACTTTTTAAGGACTTGCGGGAACCCTGATACCGTATTTTCGCGACTATAAGGCGCATATATACCTCTTTTTTTCCCTCAAAATGTGCGGTGCGCCCTATGTGTGTTGTTACTGCGGACGTTGTTGAGACCACCATGAGAACGTTAAAGGGGGAAGTGTGGGCGTGGATTGTGTATAAAAGAACAGGTATGTGCTTTATGCAGAACTCATCTCCTGATTGAGGAGATGATGAAAGAGTGGCTGAGGGAGGTGAATGTAAGGAGACCAGGTGTTTTTTTCCACGCATCACCATCGCTGTTAATCTGTGACTCCATGCGTGCCCATCTCACAGCTAGGGTGGCCAGATGTCCGGCTTTAGGGCGGACAGTCCGGATTTTCATTGCACTGTCCGGCGTCCGGCGCCGCATCCAGCCGGACGTGTATTTGCCCTCCTTTACCCACAGATTCCACATACTCCGTCAGTGCTCCGCTCCGCTCAAGTACGTCGTGCGGAGTACTTGTCTGTCATGTAAATCAATTAGAGCTGTTCCACATCCTCCACTACTCCTCCGCACGTCTCTGCCCACGTACGTCTTCTCCGTCCTTCACCGTCAAAATACGGAACTGAGCTCTTTTTGGCTCCGCTCCCGTCAGTCCAGATCAAGACCCGCAATTGCAATCGCACCAAACAGGATAAAGAATGTAGAGAGGACCCGGTTTGTCAAATTAAATTATAGTAAAAACAGGTCGGTTACTAGAAATTAGAGCATAGTTCGTATATATTCCCAAAATCAAGAGCAATTAATTAAATAACTGGATGCAGACTATTGGTGCTTCAACAGACCAAAAAATTCTTATTGCAGGAATGGATGAAGAGATGATGAGTTTGGAAGCGGAGAACAAACATAGTTCATACAAACTATGGATAATTCTGTTTATTCCTGTTACAAAAATCCACAACAGAAAGAAAATATTTGGGCAGAAACTGAACATCTGCTGGATGATGATGGGGATTTTTTTTAATATGTCATATTAAATTAAACGTTCACAGGGTTTATACCGGAATGAGGAGCTCTAATTTAATGCTATTTTAATATTATTAGAAACATGATGTACATGATACTTGTTGATGAAATTAAAATTATTTCAATTTCATCAACAAGTATCATGTACACAAGTTATTAGTATACATGAAATAAGGAGCTATAAGCACAGTTCCATGACTCAAGTTTGTGTATATATATAGATATATATATAGATAGATAGATAACATGGTGAAATCATCTTTACTCTCGACAGGCTGCAGCCATGTCACGAATTCCTCTTTTCCAGCCATTCCAGTATTTTCCTATTCTCTAGCTCTCTCTCCGCCTCAAGCTTATTTTCCAAACAACTGCTTTATGATCAATTGCAGCAGTTCTGCTCAAATTAATCGTGTCAAAAAATAGTCACTTTTTAAACACCACAATGTATTAAATAAATACAAATGCTGGGAACCAATTCTTTTTTTACATCTCTTTAATATTTTGTTCTATTCAACTACACCAGCATCATCTTTAAACTACTAAGAATTGTACTATAAATGTGACTTTACCCGATTCTTATGTACACCGTAGTAATTTATTGATATGCCGCACAATGTCCTCCTTTTTGGTGCTATAGAAATGGCCACCCTACTCACAGCCGATGTGAAAAACATGGTGAAACAAATGAACGCTGTGCTTGCTGTTATTGCGGGAGGTTTGAAAAAGGAACTTCAACCGCTCGACATCGGTGTGAACCGGCCGTTCAAAGTAATGCTACGTTCACACCGGACGCAGCAAGAGCGCGTCTGCTGCTTCATTTTTGCTGCTTGTACCAGTTAGTTCAAAAGGTGCAAAAGTGTGTCTGACGCGCGTTGGGCTGAGCTACTCTATCCTTTCTTTGCCTTGCAGCTATATTTGCTGTGATCAGTGGGAATAAAGTAGTTTTAATATGTTTTTAAGTGAGAAAGTCCACCTGAAAACTTCATCGTCGCAGTCAGTTCATCCAGATTACCATCCTGCCTTCTAATATTATTTTTGTCGGAGCCGCTCAGACCCCCACATACCAGCGGTGCGCTGTCAGTAGGAATCCCATTCAACAGCAGCCTCTGGCCGGGTCGCCTCCTCTCGGTTCACCGCGGCAGCTGGTAGGTGTTTTTCATCTATATAATCTAAACTGCAGGCACCAGGATAATAAAAGCGAACATATTCTGCCGGCAGATTTCTGCATTTTAAGTTAATTTATGCGTTGATAAACTGTTTCAGAGGAGTGATCACAGCGCTCTGTGTCATCAGCGATGTGTCTGTCTAACGGCCAGCTCCCAGGTTTGATTAATACTTTGTAATAAATACATGAATAAAGCACAAACATACTCAGTTTTGCTCCCGCTCTATTTTTAAATACGCAGTAGAGGTATTTAAACGTAGTAGAGGACATGTACTTGTATATAAAACCGGCGCCCTATAGTCCGGTGCGCCTTATGTGTCTGTTAAACATGGGCGTAGGTTTGCATAGGGACCATAGGGACATGTCCCTACCAAAATTTTGAACCGACTTAATTGTCCCTACCAATACTTGGATTTGAGCAACATGTTTATAATTTACAGCAGTAGTTGTTGCAGCGGTGGCTTCTTTTCCTCTCGCAGCTCCTCTGCCTGGTCTCTCCTGTCCCTTTCACATAGCAGCGCATGGAACTGTGCTGCACTGTTTAACTCCACTCTCATTGGTTGTTCTGCCTTAGGTCCCACCTTCTCTCTCCTTGATAGGCTGTTTTCTAGTCCGTCTGTGCTTGGAGCACAAAATTGAAAATTTATTCACACTAGAATGCCGCGGTTACTGCAATTAATATTAGGCTGCAAAACTAGTCCCAATAAAAAAAAAGGAATATCATGTGCACTAAAAAACAAAAACCTTTTTTTTTTCTTTTTTAAAACGAAATATTCTGAGTCAGCCAGGAGTTCTGAAGACTGCTGGAAAAATGGGCAAATAAAGGCTGTAAGCCATCAACATTTCTGATTCTTAGCCACAGCCAATTAAGAAAGAAAATGTGAGGGTTTCCTTTTTACCGCTATTTAGTTGCTATTATTGTTGTCATTTTTTGATGACTCTTTCAGGTATAATTATTAGCAGGTGTTATTTCTTTTATAGAGTAGCCTATAACAACAAGAAATGGTGCCTAAACATCTGCTATTTTTTGTTTAAAAAGCATAATTAGGGTTCCACATAATAATAATAATTTAATTGACTATTTATACTTCTAGGAATAGGATAAAGACAAGAACAAACACAGGAAGAATATTAACATTGATTTTATCTTACATAGATTTCCACATAGTCTATAAGTAAATAGTACAAACATTAATGTCTGGTAAAAATGCTTGAATCTGACTGTTTATTTTGGATATTATTAAATTACAGATAAGATAGTGTTATATTGTCTTTTATAATTGTTAAAAGTGATTTTATATTTTAATACACTTAGGCTCATGCTCAGTGTTGTGTATGCAATATAGGAAAATGATAAAAGGTTGTGTTACATTTAATCCTTTACTATTAAAAATGCACTTATACATTATATGATTATAGGAAACACAGATATCCAGTAATAATGATGCAGGGCAGCTTGTAGGTGAAGCAGCTGGCCCTTCAGTGCTTCAGGTGATGTCTAAATAAACCAGGTGATACTATAATATTTCCTCTTGATGAGTTCTGGATGAAGAATATTGACAGACAAAAACATTTTTTTTATCTTACCGGTATATATTATATATATATGTTGTATTTTTAAAATTTTGGTATAATTACTGATCTAAGTGGGTTGCTCTGTCGGAGAAAGGCATATTTTACATTTTTATTATGTTTTAGAGTCTCTATTCTCCAGTTAATGATGAATCACTCACTAAATTAGTTGACGATTATTGAAATAATCAATTAATACGATTAATTTTTTCAGTCCCAGATAAAATACATGAAATGGGCTACACAGAGTAACTACAGCCCAGATGTTCCACTTTTATAGTGAAGTTAATATTTTAATGAATGTATTATTTTGCTTGATACTTAGAGAGCATAGTAGGTAAAAATATAAGAATGGGGTTTAACTCTGCACAATTCTATATCTTCAGAAGAAAATACTGTATTTACCTTCTCTCTTAGTCGTTCAAATGAAACCATTTTCAAAGTGGACAATAGTCCTAATTCCACATTGATCAGAGCCGGTGATACTTCAAACATTAATAAACAGCATCTAATGAGTGTAGAGCTTCTAACATTTTTATTAATGTAGCAAAATGATGCTTTTCTGTTTTAACAATGAATTCCTCTTATCAGTACGGATCCTCACACCGTGCATAAAAAGGACATGCATATTAGGGTTGTCAAAAGTATCGATTCTCAAAAAAGTAGCGATACTGAAACGTTGTATCCGGATATAATACTCATTTTCAAAAGTATCGATACAGCCATCTAAAGTGCAGAATAGTGGAAAATGCACTTTCTGAACACTGTGTGATTGAATAATTCTGTGCATTTTTCAGTTTCAGACTTTTTTTGTAACAGGTGCAGCTGCTGAGAATTATTTTTGTTTAACTGATTTGGCCAGTTTCATTGTTATGTCTGCAAAACATAGCCAAGGAAGGAACACTTAATTTTAATTTTGTAATTTTTTTTTTTATCAAGCTTGCTTAATATTGTGCACAGCATACAACCTCAAAATATTATACTTATTGTTTTTTTTTTTTTTTTTCTTGTATTTTTCTTAGTAATGAAAATATTTCTGTTGAATTTTAGAGTCTTTGTTTTTATTCTTGTGGTATCGAAAAGGATATCGAATATTGAATATTTTACTTAGTATCGGTATCGAGTTGAAAAGTTTAGTATCGTGACAACACTAATGCATATTGCATAGCACCAATGACAACCGACTGATAGTGTCCCTACCAAAGTTCAAATCAAACCTACGCCCTTGGTGTTAAATACAGTAATGGCACACATAACTGAGACTTTGCCTTTTAGTACAGTGCGCCTTATGGTCATGAAAATACGGTACCCTTTTTTGGACTTTGGTAAATAATCCCTCTCCCACATCACAGACTTTGATCACAGCTTCCTAATGTTTCAGAAAGGTATTTTTCTTGTATTTAGCTTTAAGAATCAAATATAGTGGGCCTATGGGCCAAACACTGCATTACCAAACGGATATATGGGATTTTTATTGCTGCATTCACTGCAGTCCGACATTGGAAATTAGCGGTCGTAATTCTCAAATTATCCATAATTAAAAGCCTCCCCACCCCTACCGCCAACTGGAGTGGCAGCAAGGGTGGCAAGGCTGTCATTTAGGGTGGAATAGGCGGATCTACTGGGGTGGCATAGGGTGGCAAATGCCAAAAATATATTTGCCAATATTAATGTGATCTAACTTAGATCACATTCACTGCATGAAAAGTGGGATTTTCGTCAATATGCGGCACTGTAGATTGTCGTGGAACTTCAGGTTAGCGGCAGTTTACGGCAATTTGCAGGCTTCGCCGAAAACTCCCGTAAATTGTCAGAAATTGAAGTGGACTTTCTTAGGCAGTGTTCCCCCATGCCTCCCCCCCATGGAATTCTAGGGGAGGCTTTAACATGTAAATGAAAATGCTGTGAGCTATACAAATGCAAATCAGGGTTGCAGGGGGAGTTTTACCCAAGTGACATTTTTCTAAAAGGTAAGAAAATCTCTGATACAAAGAGATCAGGCTCAGTATAGCCTCTTACATTTTAGCTTGAATTGATTTATTTAATTAAAGTATAGAGACCAAAACAGATCTTTAGCTGACAGAGCAATACATTTAGAGCAGTAATTATTTTTAAAAAAATTTGCATTTAAGAGAAAAAATAAAATGTTGTCTGTCAATATGCTTAATTCACAATTACTTAAGTGGAAAAGTTTCAAGAAATGAGTCTGAGATGATTCACTTTATAACATGGCGCATTATCCTGTTGGAAGTAGCCATCAGAAGATTGGTACACTGTGGTCATAAGGTCCGGCCAGGTCAAGATCCGCAATTGCAATCGGACCAAACAGGAAAAAGAACATCGACAAATTCCGGTTCGTCAAATTAAAATATAGCAGCAACAGATCGGTGACTAGAAATTATAGCACAATTCTTATATATATATAAAAAAAAAAAAACTAACACCGTTTATTTAAGTGATTGGATCCAAACTATTGGTTATTCACAAACGAGGAAGCAGATTTCTCATCTCCATCAAAATATTTATTTTATACAGAGGGACTTAAACTTTAAACAAATCAATTCAAAAGAAACTTCTTATTACAGGAATGAAAAGAGATGCTGAGTTTGGGAGTAGAGAACAAGTTCATTCAAAAAAAGCAGTTTTGAATTATCCTTATCCCCGTTACAAAAATCTACAAAAATATATATATATATTTGGGCAGAAACTGAACATATGCTGGATGATGGTGGGATTTTTTTAATATGTCATATTAAATTAAGCACTCACAGGGTTCATACAGGAATGAGTGACTCTAATTTAATGCTATTTTAATGCTATTAGAAATGATTTTAATGCCATCAACAAGAACCATGAACACACATGAAATATGAAGGAGCTGTAAGCACAGTTCCATGACTCCTGTATGTATGTAAACACACACACACACACACACATATACGTATATATATATTCTTTAGCTTTTTCTCCGCCTGGAGCTTCCTTTCCGAACATACGGCTTTATGATCAGTTCCACGCAAATTAATAGCGATATAATATATCTGACGAAATTGTTTTTATAAGCATTTTTTATTAAAGAATTATAAATACTTCGATAAACATATTTAAATAATTTTAGTGCCAATTAAGGCCTTGATAAAAAAAAAATGAATGAATTGTAATTATTTTTAATGATCCCCGGAAACCCTGGTTCATATCGCGCATGCTCTCTACGATCTCCAAGAAACTCAGAGCGGAGCGGTCTGGAGCCACAGTGGAGGATGTATGCTTTGCTTTGTGCAAGCGGTCTGGAGCGGAGTATGTGGGATTTCGGGGTAAAACTCCTCTTGGACGCGATGGCGACGCTGCAGTCGAACAAGACGAACTCAAAGAAGAGATGCTAGCGGTAAATATATGTTCGATTACTGCCTGCTAAGCTAAAAGCAGCCTAGCCTAATGCTACGACTAATAGCAGCCTAGCCTAAAGCTACGGCTAATAGCAGCCTAGCCTAAAGCTACGGCTAATAACAGCCTAGCCTAAAGCTACGGCTAATAGTATCCTTGCAAGAACAAGCTTTATTAAAGTCTATTTTTTGTGATTCACAGGAAGCAGTACGCCGTCTTCACAACTCGGAGACTAATTGCAGGCGCTATGAACCGGAGCAAGGGTAAGATTTAAAGAATATGCTTTCATTCTGCGGTAAAAGGAAATGGATACGGATAGATACCGATCATAGCTGTACATTTTGTTTTCACAGACTACTGTCGCCTCACAATGAGGCAGTGACCTCCTATTTGCTCAGAGCCAAATCAGCAAGTCCAGATTTGCACAATGTTGATAAAGACGACATTGTGTGTAAGTGTCTTGTTTTAATGTTTTCTCCTTCCTTGTTACTGTGACTTGCGTTTGATTTTTTTATTACCATATACCCAGTGTTGTGCCTGAACGCGTTCATTGAACGAAAGTTCATGAACTCGTTCATATTTTGGGCGAACGTGAACTGAACGTACTGCATTCTTGCCTGATGAACGTTATTGTGAACTCGTTCATTCTGGTGTCTGTGAACGGCACGCTCTCTCAGTTCAGCTCCGTTCAATAGGTTGCCAGATTTCTATAGAGTCCTCCAGGCGAAACCCCGGCTAAATCAAACCGTAAACAGGCCTTAATATGTAGCGGGAAAAACACCCAATCTGGCAACACCAGCTACCAGTGTCGTAGCCTACAGCCGCGTGCGTCATCTAAACAAAATGCCGCGTGGAAGCCACAGCAGCATGGAGGCGACAAAGCAGCAGTATGATCACTTAAAACAGTTTTGTGACCAGGTGGTCGGTGAGGATGATGGCAACAAGTTTGCCCGCCGGCTTTCAGTAAAATAATCCGCACTTCAGTAACCTTAAATTCCTACCTCAGCCTTGTCCCTCAGTTTGTGTTAGTAAAATCTTCTTGAGCGGAGGTCTTCAACAGGGGATCCGCGACCCCTAGGGGGTCTACGGAGGTACTGCATGAGGGTCTGCATGGTTAGTTGATATTTTTATATTCCCCCCCTGCAATTTTTCCCCCCACTAATTGAAATGTCTTTAAATACTCATTAACATGAAATCAACACACTGTAGTAAACAGATAAATGGAGACAAAAGATGTCTTTCAGTCATCGATGCTCACATTCAGCGACACACAGGAGCTCTTTCAAGCTGGGCACCGTTTAATTCACAACAACCAGGAATCAGAATCAGAAAAACTTTAATAATCCCAGGGAGAAATTAATTTCTTTACATTACTCCATCTGTAATAGAGTGACTATAGGACACAATTTCATACAATATATATAGTTAGGGGGTCCCCGCTCCATCTCGCCATCAGTTTGGGGGTCCTTGGTCTGGAAAACATAGAAGACCCCTGTTCTTGAGGGTTTTACTATCCATGTAACTTGTTTGTTAAACCTGCCTGGTATAATTTTCCAGGATTCCAGTATTCCTTTTTAGTATGTATTGAAATGGAATTTCAAATGGAAAAAATTATTAAAATAAAAAAAAAACATTTGCACCTTAAAGACTACTTTCCTATTTTTCTTTTAATAATTACTCATAAAAAAGACCATTCAAGCAGCACATTTTTCCTGATGTTTTTGAGAATATACTGTAGGGGTGAAAGCTGCAGCTGCTACTAGTGTGAAGTGAATGGACAGCAACAAAGCGTTAAAGCAACAATGGGGAAATGCTGTCCCCTCAATGCTAATGTAAACCCTGGTTGGATAAGGATTCAAAACTGGATATGAAGATGAAATCTGACGCACAATTTCAGTGTTTCAACTGATAAAATAATTGCTGTCTGTGGTTCTACAGTAGGCTATGGTGTAATTGAACAATATATGAAAAAAAAAAAAAAAGAACTATGAACTAGTTCATTTTTTGGTTTTGAATTATGAACTATGAACTGAACTAGTTCATTTTAAAATGTGTGAACTGAACTTTGAACTAGTTCACGTAGAAAGAGAACTTTCCCAACACTGCATATACCACTCTTATTTAATTGTTTTCCAGCTGCCTGTAAGACGTATTTTGAGACGGTACGCAGGAGCTTCAGATATATGCAGCCAGCCAACACGTTGCGTGCGGAGGCTGCCAAGCAATCTGCTCGGAGTCGGGCTAGAAGAAAGAGCGTAAGACTTTATTTGGTGACTATTTTTCAGGTGCATTGATAGATGCGTTGTGTCCATACGCAGTGCGCTGATTCATTGTTTTTTTTTCAGCTGCTGAAAGCGAGGCAGAGTGTGCTAGCAGATGAGGAAGTGGAACTCTGGAAGTCCGCCACCGTCGACCTCATGTCCGACGAAGAAGATGGCGTCGTTGGCGGTGTCTCTGGATGGATTGTACGGTCGCCACCATTTCGTAGGCCGGATCTCACTGAACTCTGTGTTAAGCTGCGGTCCCGGGTAGAAGCGATGCCGAAGTACAGGGCCACGCACAGTAGGCGTCTGCACATCGGACCTGCCTCGGAGGGAATGCTGCCAGTTACCTCCAACCCCGAGGAAGCAAACGGACCGTTCACGGACTTGTAATTTTTAGATACGCATGTGTTTGGATACGCGTTGTATATAGTTGTGTGTGTTTTAATAAAGCTCTTTCTTTGCATAAACAGCTTCCTGGCAAACGTTCATTTCCTGTATAAATTCATTCATGTCCTTGATGGTAGCCTAATAATTGTGTAGTAGTGTAGGATAACATAAATACACAGCATATGAATGAATAAATATATGAATGAATAAATATATGAATGAATAAATATGTATTCATAAATATATATATATATATATATATGTAAATTTATATGTAAATATATATATATATATATATATATATATATATATATATATATGCCAATCAATCACGAGCGACTTTACTTGTTTAAAAAGAAGTGGTTCCGTCCAATACTCAGTAAGAAAATTAAAGCCTGGCGTGGCCACGTGTGGTTTTGCTGCCAATCACGAGCGATTTCACTTGTTTGAGAATAGTGGTTTCAGCCAATACTGAGTAGGTTATTCAAGCCAGACCTGGCCAGCCGCGCGGGTTTGCTGCATTCATATGCTAATTAGGGCCATTAGTACAGCTGATCGCTCTCCACATACGTCAGAGTCCGTTTCCGACAATTTGTGGCACGACAAACGCGGACAAGCGCGGGTTGCAAATTGTCGGAAACTGACGAAAATCAGGGAGATCTGCGGGAGTTTACGGGGACGAAAATCTCACTTTTCATGCAGTGATTAATATTGGCAAATATATTTTTCCTTTCTTTAAGTTATCTGTTTAGTATAAAACAAGGGATGTTTGTATTCAGAAACCTGTCCAAGACTTTTGACAGAAGGGGAGTTCAGAGAGGCCAATAAATCTAACATGATTTTTTTTTTTTACTGTGTGGGGGAAGCCGGAGCACCCGGAGTGAACCCACGCATACACGGTAAGAAATTTCCCCCCGTACAGCCCTTGCTTTTTCTATTGAATAAAAAAAATAAATCAGATTTATCTGAACTCCCCCGCCCCCCGAAGCAGAACCCCACCCCCATCCCATGCAATCCCAGCCCTTGTTAATCTAATCTGTCAGAGACCAGACTGGAGGTCTATCTAGTCTGGATTTTCCTTTTGTCAGCTTTGTGTTGGCGCTTATGTGATGGAGTAAGAGATTTTTTTACACGCCTCCAGAGTGAAACCTTTTTGACTGCTGGTGGTTCGGGGATGACATCTTCCACTACTTCAACCCTCATCTCTGAAAGGGATTTTGCTCGGTGTAATATTGTCTCGTTAGGCTCGAAAGCTGTCTCAGAGGACTCTGTTGCTTCTGTTGCTGCCAGAGAGTTCTGTGTCAGAGTCTCACCCTGTTGGTCGTCATTTTCTTGTGTTTCAGAGATCTTTTCGTCTTCGGGGATCGTTGGTGGTAGAAACACAACAGCTTCCGTTGTATGACTCTCATTTGTTGAGAAATCTGTCTGGACCTCAACTATTTGCAGAGTTGAAACTTGTTGCTGTTCAACATTTTCCTCAGTGGCCTTTTGATAATTGTTGTTTTTTGGGTCGGAGGAGCTTTCTGGGACGGTGTCCTTTTCATAGCTCTCATTTTCATCAGAAGCTGCCTGCTCCGTATCATTTTCAGTTTCTGAAACTGTGCATAATTTTGTCTCGTTAGGCTCGAAAGCTGTCTCAGAGGACTCTGTTTCTGTTACTGCCAGAGTGTTCTGTGTCAGAGTCTCACCCTGTTGGTCGTCATTTTTTTGTGTTTCAGAGATCTTTTCGTCTTCGGGGATCGTCGATGGTAGAAATACCACAGCTTCATTTGTATGACTCTCATTTGTTGGGGAGTCGGTCTGATCCTCAAACGTTTCAGGTATTGGAACTTCCTGCTGTTCAAAACTTTCTTCAGAAACCTTTTGGTCATTGATGGTTTTTTGCTGGGCGGCTGCTTTCCTCAGCAATGCTGCCTTTATCCTGCACTTACGTTTGGCTTTCTTGGATTGTTTTGGCTCCACCTGTTGGTCATTATTTTCTTGTGCTTCAGAGATCTTTTCGTGCTCAAGGACCATCTGTGGTAGAGACAGCAATGTTTCATTGTTTTGTGTCTCATTTGTTGGGGAGTCTGTCTGATCCTCAACCGTTTCAGGTATTGAAACTTCTTGCTGTTCAAAACTTTCTTCAGAAACCTTTTGGTCATTGACGGTTTCTTGCTGGGCGGCTGCTTTCCTCAGCAATGCTGCCTTTATCCTGTTCTTACGTAGGGCTTTCTTAGGTTGTTTTTTCTTGTCCCTATTTTGGACATCGTTTTTTTGTATTTTAGAGACTCTTTCTGCTTTAGTGACCAGCTGTGGTTCAGACATCATAGTTTCATTTGTAGAATTATCATTTGTTGAGAAATCTGTCTGGACCTCAACTATTTGCAGTGTTGAAACTTGTTGTTGTTCAACATTTTCCTCAGTGGCCTTTTGATAATCGTTGGTTTTTGGGTCGGAGGAGCTTTCTGGGACGGTGTCCTTTTGACAGCTCTCATTTTCATCAGAAGCTGCCTGCTCCGTATCATTTTCAGTTTCTGAAACTGTGCATAATTTTGTCTCGTTATGCTCGAAAGCCGTCTCAGAGGACTCTGTTGCTGTTACTGCCAGAGAGTTCTGTGTCAGAGTCTCACCCTGTTGGTCGTCATTTTCTTGTGTTTCAGAGATCTTTTCGTCTTCAGGGATCGTCGGTGGTAGAAGCATCACAGCTTCATTTGTATGACTCTCATTTGTTGGGGAGTCTGTCTGATCCTCAACCGTTTCAGGTATTGAAACTTCCTGCTGTTCAAAACTTTCTTCAGAAACCCCTTTAATTGATGCTTCTTTTCTGATCTCACTTTCCGACTGTATAGGTAGACTGGTCCATTGATGATCTCCATTGCGTTGTGTTTCAGGGACCTCTTCCTTTTCATTATTTACCAACACATCTGTTCCTGTTTGTGTTGAAATGATCTGATGGACTGATGTTGATTTGCAACTGATTTCCAGTACATCTGTCTCAGTTTGTGTTAAGACATCTTGATAATGGACTGATTTCAGCTTTGGGCTTTCCCGTAAATCCGTCTGAGTTTCGTTGGAAACCATTGGCTTCAGTAGTTGTCTTTGTTCTGAGACGGGGTTCTTCAGCTGCTCCTCCTGGTGTTTGAGTTTCTCATTCAGCTCAAGATTAATGTTGAACAGGTCGTCTAGCTGTTTCATTAAGTATTCCTGTATGCCAGTAGCCCGTGATTCAGACTCCTTTAACTTGTTCTCAGCTAGCAGTCTTTTTTCTGATTGCACAGAGAGATAAATGTTCTTCTGATGATTTTCCTCATCCAGATGTTTTAGCTGTTGCTGAAGACGGTTTATCTCCTCAAGATAAGGTGCTAGTAAATCTGCTTTAATTTTTCTAGACACCATTTTCATCTGGTGTTGACTTTGTTCTGAGGCCAATTTCTTCAGCTGTTCCTCCTGATGTTTGAGTTTTTCACCTAGCTCAAGATTAAGGTTGAACATCTCGTCTAGCTGTTTCATTAAGTTATTCCTGTTATGCCAGTAGCCAGTGATTCAGTACTCCTTTAACTTGTCTCAGATAGCAGTCTTTTTTCTGTATGCTCTGAGAGACAATGTCCTTGAACTTTTGGTTTTCCTCCTCCAGATAATTTAGCATGTAGCTGAAGGCGGTTTATCTCCCCAAGATAAGGTGATAGTAAAAAGACAATAAAAAAAAAAAAAAAAAAAAAAAAA